>NW_028262905.1:85099-116538 GCF_049901715.1 Pseudonaja textilis
GCTGGATGAGCTTGCTTGGCTGTTCCTTCCAGGCGAGGCTTCGGGCTGGTTGTTTCCCAGTGCTTCGGCTGGTTGAGTATTCTTGGTTTCTTTCCTGTTGGGGTTGCCTGTTTTGGTTTTCGGAGTTTGTCATCCCTTCTTTGCTGGTGTTTGGTTGCTCCCCCTCCCCTCCTGGATTTTTGTTCGCCTGTGTCTGCGTGTCGGTTGTTTTCCGTGGTAATTCTCGATCTTAGTTGATCGATGTGTCGCTTCCATACTCGTCCGTTGCTTGTTTGTAGCTGGTACGAGCGGGGACCCGTCACCTGGGTTATTGTTGCTGGTATCCAGAGTGGTTCCCCTCTGAAGTTTTTGCGTATACTGCGTCTCCTGGTGTGAATGTTCGATGCTTGCTTGATGAGTCAGGGGGGTCTTTCGGGGTTGTAAGTGGGGTGCAGCCTGTCTAGGGGGGATCTTAATTTTCTCCCCATTAATAGTTCTGCTGGGCTTTTGTTAGTTGTTGTGTTGGAAGTTATATGTTGGATGAATAGCATTTTATCTATCTTTTCTTGCATATTTCTGGTTTAGATTTTTTGGATTGTTTTTTTGGTGAATTGGACCATTCGTTCCGCCCTCCCGTTTGCCGCCGGATGTGCTGGCGCTGTTAGAGCGTGCCGTATTCCTCGCTCCACTAGGAATTTTTTGAACTTCAATGCGGTGAACTGTGACCTGTTATCTGATACGATTACGTCTGGGAGGCCGTGAGTTGAGAATAGTTTCTTGAGCTCTCTGATGATGGCCTCCGTGGTGGTAGTTCTCATGTCGCTTACCTCCAACCAGTTGGAGTAGGTGTCTACTGTGATAAGGAATGTGTTCCCCTTCGTGGGGCCCGCAAAGTCTAGGTGGATCCTGGACCACGATCCTCTAGGGGTTTCCCATTCCAGGATTGGGCGGGCTCGGCCTGGATTCTTGGCATGGTCTACAGGTTGCCACCCAGGCTTCGATTTGTTTGTCCATCCCTGGCCACCAAGCGTAACTTCTGGCCTGGACTTTAGTCCTGACGATGCCTGGGTGCCCCTCATGTAGTAGCTTCAGTACTCTTTCTTGTAGTTTTTCTGGAATAATAACCCTGTCCCCCCATAATAAACAACCTTTTTGAGTAAAAAGTTCTGTTTGTCGGTTTCGGAAGGTCCTAAATTGTTCGTCGTCGTCTTTTTCTGGCCACCCTTTCTCCACCCAATTTAAAATCTGCGCCAGACATTTGTCCTTATTGGTTTCGTGGGCAATGTCTGACGCGGTTAGAGGGAGGTTGGGTAAGGTCTCTATGTTCAGGGTGGACATTGTGGGTGCCGGGTCGGCGTCCAGGTCAGGTAGCAGTGTGCGGCTCAAGGCGTCTGCATGTGCGATTGTCTTGCCGGGTCGATGGATCAGCAGGTAGCTGTAGGCGGCAAGGAACTCGGACCACCTTGTCATTCTTGGAGATAGTATGTTCAGGGTGGCCTTGTTCCCTACTACGATGCCCAACAGTGGTTTGTGATCGGTGATGTTGGTGAATGTTCTGCCGTAGAGGTACTCGTGGAATCTTTTTACGGCGGCGATGATTGCAAGGGCTTCTTTGTGCAGTTGACTATAGTTCCTCTCCTGTTTTGCTAGGGTTCTTGAGTAAAATGAGATGGGTGCCTCATTTCCATTCAGGAGTATGTGGCTGAGGACTGCCCCGACGCCGAAAGGTGACGCGTCGCACGTTACTGTGAGCGGAAGAGTCTTGTTGTATTGGATGAGGACAGCGTCCGATGTTAGAAGGTCCTTGGTCCGGTTGAATGCAATTTCCTCTTGCCGTCCCCAGCTCCAGGTGGTGGTTTGTCCAACAGCCTGTGCAGTGGCTCCGCCACGATCACCTTTTGGGGCAGGAAAACATTATAGAAATTAGTCAGTCCCAGAAACGCCTGTAGTTCTGTTTTATTTCTCAGTCTGGGGGCTTCCTTGATGGCCCTGATTTTATTTTTCCATTGGGTGGATCCCGTGCTGGTCTAGGAGGTACCCTAGGAATTCGACCCTCTCGGTATACAGCTGACATTTTTCTTTTTTGACCTTTAGTCCCGAGTCTCTGAACCTTTGTAGCACCTTCCTCAGGCAGCCTTCCAGTTGTTTTTGGTTGGCCGCTGACACTAGCACGTTGTCGAAATAGGGTGCTACCCTTTTGATTCCTTGCAGGAGCCTCTCCATGAGGCTCTGGAAAACACCTGGTGCTACGCTGACTCCAAACTGGAGTCTCTTGCAGTGGAAGGCCCCCCGGTGTGTCACTATGGTTTACGCTTCGGCGGTTTCTGCGTCGACCAGCAGTTGTTGGTAGGCTAGTGCTAGGTTGAGCTTCGCAAAAACCTTGACTCCCCCCAGTGAGTGCAGAAGGTGCTGTACTACTGGGATGGGGTAGGCGCTTTGTTATAGAGCGCGGTTGAGGGTGTCCTTATAGTCTCCGCAAATTCTCACCGACCCATCGGGCTTCACTAGGGTGACTATCGGGGTTTCCCACCTCGCGTGGTCAATTGTCTCTAGTACTCCTTGTTCGATGAGCTTGTCTGTTTGCTCATCGATCTTGGGCTTTAGTGCGAAAGGCACTCACCACAGTTTAAGGCGGACCGGGGGAAATGCTAGGGTCTAAGTTGAAGGAGATTGGGGGCCCTCGGTACTTGCCTAGGCTGCCGTCGAAAACCACCTGGAAGTCCCTCGCGAGTTGTTCCTCCCAGTTTGCCTCGGCGATGTGGTCAATGCCCGTTACTTCGATCCTGAGCGGCGCGAACCATTGCAGTCCCAGGAGGCTAGAGTGGTCTTTGTCAATGATCGTCAGGGGAAGTTTTTCCGCGCACCCTTTGAATGTGATCTTGAACTGTCCTGTTCCAACTACAGGGATGCGGTTTCCCTGGTAGTTCTTTAGGATTAGCTTCTGACTTTACAGCTCATGCTTGTTTGTGGGCATCAGGCGCTTGATTTCCCACCATGCAACCATGGAGAGGTAGGATCCGGAGTCCACCTCCATTTTGCATGGCTGTCCTTCAATGCCTACCTCCACGTGTACCTTATAGGCATCCCAGCTTGATGAATGGCCGATGATGACTGTCTGATGGGTCTCTTCCCTTTGTCTGGGTTCACCATTTCGGCAACTCAGTCCATCTTGGCTCCACCAGTTCTCGGCCTGTCGGTCTCTTGCCTTGGGGGGGTGCCGTCTCGTCTACCGCTGCTGTTTTGTTGCCAGGTTCGTTTGAGCCAGCAGACTCTGGCAATGTGGCCCCTCTTGTCGCATTGTCGGCAAATTGCGTTGAAAAAACGGCATTCTGACCAAGGAGGGTCACCCCCGCACCCGACGCATTGCAGTCCCGACTTACGACCTCGCCGCACGCGTCGGTCTCGTTCTGTCTGGAGTCGATGGATGTCCTCTTCTCCGTCTGTGGAGTCGGTAAGGAAGTCGATGTTGCCATGATGAGTGGTGGTGAATGTTCAGCGGCTCGTCTCGGGATATGCTTCGGACATCGGTGTTGTTTCGGTGGTTGCGGGCCAGTCTGCCTGCCGCATTTGTGCTTCTGACTCCTGGGTTACCTAGGCCGCAGTCGCTTCGGCAATGGCATCCGTGAGGGAGATATCGCCTTTTGCTATCAATTGGCTCTGCAGATCCGGGTCCCTGAGTCCCAGGATGACGCGGTCTCTCAGGGCCTTACCCATGTCCATGAAGCCGCACATGCCCCCCAGGTCTCGTAAATCAGCCACAAAATCGCTGATGCTCTCACCCTCCCTCTGATCTCTTCGGTAGAAATTGTGCCGTCTGATGAGGGTGGGCACGGCGGGGGCATAATGGCTTTTCATTAAGGGTTTGAGATCGGCCCAGTCCATAGCTTTTACGTCTTCAGGCTTCGCCAAGGGCTTTTGCCATCTTGAACACTGCGGGCCCGTAGTGTGTCAGGAACACGGCTCTTTTTCTGTCCATTTGCGTCCTTGAGATTGCTACTCTCCAGGAACATGAGGAATCGATTAATGTATGATTCCCAGTCCTCAGTAGTCTGGTTAAAGGGTGCGGGTGGTACGATGTTGCTGGCCATCTCGTTGGTTGCTTTTGTCCGGCGCCACGTGCCTGGGGTATCAGTTCCGTGATCCCACCTTTGTCACCAGTGTTAAGTTCGCCGATCGCCAGAACAAAGGGAGGCGCAAGACTCGTGACTCTTTCAAGCTCTTTATTTAGTTTCCGATCCGGCTCGTCTCTCTCGGATCGGTGGCAGCTTATATTGAAGATGCCTAGCTAGCCGCGGCAAATGACTCCGCTTTGAATCCCCCGCGATCAGTTTCCACCAATCGCGGGTGATTCACAGCGGGCCAATCGCTGCGGCACACTCAGCCAATCTGAGTGCCGTGCGTCCTGGCCAATCAGGACGAGGGGTTACAAGAATGTTAATGAGGCAATACAGAACATGTTCTACTTCCAGCTATCCATTTATCTTTCTTCTTTAAAGAAGACTTCTGTACACTAATTGGAATATGACGTTTTTATCTCTTTCCTCTACATTTATGATACTTAATATAGAATACATAGCTTACATTGGGATTCTGTTTGGTACATTCTAGAATTATATTATCAATACCAATACAAATCTATTCATTAATATTAATGTTCATTTATATCTTAAACACTTAGCACATTACTTTTCAATTAAATCACATAATTTTATGGGAGCACCTACTTTCCAAGATTATTCCCCTCCCACATCACATATTTTAAATCATTATTTCATTAGGCTATTCCCCCTTCTCCTCCAAATCTCTCATTTCAAAAAAAAAAAAAAACCCACTAGAACAACATAGTCTAATCATTAATATTAACAATCTTAAACATTTTACCCATTTCAATTAAATACCATACCTTTATGGGAACACCTATGCTTTCCATGATTATTTCCCCACCATATCACATATCTTAAGTCATTGTTTCATTAAAGTGTTCCCCTTTTCTTGACAAAAATTTCACTGTTATACTAAATATATCATCACATTTTAAATTGCATATTATTTCCAATTTTCTATAATTATTTCTAAGTACAAATGTGAAAATACAATAATACAATCTTGTGTACCTTTCCAGAATCCCCTTTTCAGTAAATTTTACCCGTTATCTCTTAAAAAAAACCCTTTTGTTTCTTTGCATCTTGCTCCCCACCATTGAGACTTCTCATCGCTTTTTCTTCTTCTCCTCGTCCTCTTTACCCCCTTGTCTCTCCACCTCTCTTTTATTCTGCTTTCCTCATTTCTGTTGTTTTCCAATATATCCTTTTCATCTTATTCTTCTCTATTGGTTATTTTTCCAAGTCTTAAAATCTTTTCCTTTTTCTCCTTTCCTTCCCCAGCCAAAGTCACTTGTTCATCGAAAATGGCTTCTTCTTTGTCCCAGTCATCCTGTTGCGCATTCAGCTTTACACAAGTACAAACCGCCATTTCTAAAAATTGAAAGAGTGCCCAAAGAATCCTTCCCTTGCTTTTCTTTTTCATATTTTTGATATACAAGTTTCAATCCATCCACAAGTGATGCCATTATAAAGAGAAAAAGTTTTTCCAAACGAACAACCACCCAAAGGCTTTAATCAAAGGTAATTCTCAGAAGTTCCAAAATCACCAAACAATCCATACAAGCTGTTTCTTTTAAATACTTTCTCCTTCTTTACTTTCTCTTTCTGGGGTTAAAGTTTAATCACAAGGTTCCATCTAGGATATATCTTTTAAAAGTCTTACTAACATTTAATAACTCTTTAGAGTTCTAGGCAATCTTCTCCTTATTTTCAAATTCTGCTCCAATTGTTTTTCCTCTCCCAACTCACAGCAAAAAGGATTCTTTTTTTTAATGTTCAGAAATCCTTATCCCTTCAGCTCCAATGCAGGTTTTCTGATTTCTTTTATGGTTCCATCCGCTGTCACATTAGGAAGGAAGAGTGAAAAGAAAAGAAAACTTTCCCTTTTAGAGTTCCATTCGCTGCTTGCAACTCTCTCTGGAAACGATGTAGTTCTAGCAACTTTTCAAAATTCCAGGGTACTTTCTCTTGCTTTGCTCTGTCCCGGTCAAAAACAACTTTCACAGCTCTTCCAACTTTCTCCCTCCTGCACAATCTTGTCTGGCTGTAGGTTTCTTCGTGGCGGCCATTACAGACCGCCGCTCCTCCGCCTTGGGAAAAGGGGGTTTTGCCAGCTGGGGGAGGGGGTCTGTGACACCCCCAAACCCCTATCCGGATCCCCCCTGTCTTCAGCTTGTCCCTACAGGGCAGCTATATCCCCCAGATCCAAACGGATCAGGGGAACCTTGGCGGTGAGCGCAGCAGGGATCACGCAGTATCACGAATCCCTGCAGCCACCGAAGCCTTGCAAACCGGAAGCCTATTGTTCATCCACTTTTTTGGAACAGCACTTTCCCAGACCCTCAAATGGCCTATTCCCTGTTGGTGTTTGTTAGATCAGGGTGGATCAGTTCCCAAAGAGACCCGAGACCATTTAGTAACATTCAGCTCTTTATTCAGATACGTTTCAGTCCAAAGAATAGGAGCCGCGGCAATCCTTTTTAAAGGGTTTGCCTGCGGCTCGGCAGCCAATGACAGCGTTTTGAATCTCCCGTGATTGGCTCAGCCATGGTGGGTGGTGATGGTCTCTCGATGGCCGGTTTCTGTGCGCTTCTCTGGTGCCGGGTTGTCTCGGTGGCCGCCGGCCGGTCAGTTGTGTTCGCCTGCCACATCGGACCGCCGACTTTCAGGTCGCTTCAGCGGCAGCTGCCTCGGCGAGGGAAATGTGCCCTTTGCCGTGAGTCGGCTCTGTAGGACGGGGTCTCGGAGTCCCAGGACAACACGGTCTCGCAGGGACTCGTTGAGGTCAGTGAAGTCGAATAGGCCCCCGAGGTCTCAGCGTCGCCACAAAATCACTGAGCCCCTCGCTCTCGCACTGGTCCCGCCAGTAGAAGTGCCTTCGGATGAGGATGGGCATGGCAGGGGCAGAATGGTTCCGTAGTATGGGCTCGAGATCGTCCCAATCCATCTCCTTGACATCCGCTGCTTTGGCCAGGGCTTTGGCCATCTTGAACACTGCGGGCCCGCAGTGTGTCAGGAACATGGCGTCCTTGAGGTTCCCTATTATTTGAGAAAACATTCAATTATTAAAGGCCTAATAATTAGTGGAACTGAAAAATAAAATGTCAAACTATTTCACAGAAGCTTTCCCAAGTAGGTCAATTGTGCAACAGAAGTAAACATTTATTTTGTAGTTTGTATGTACATTCTGTTTGTAACATGCTGGTTTATTACAATTCTTGTTTTGCTTCTTTCCTTTAGTTGTTTAATTATCAGTTATCCTGTGAAATTTATTTCTAAAATTGTATCCAAAATTCTTTCTAATACAAAGACACAAGCAATTAGCAAGCACAGTTCTTTGGACAGATGACAAATCCTGTTATTTTATCACTGTTGTTGATTACACCCTCCCTTTTAGTAATCAAGGGGAAAAAACTTAAAAGTTCAGAGGACCCAGCTACTGTTAATGGAAGCACTGGTAGTCCTTGACTCACCATCATAATTGAGCTTATCAGTTACAAAAGGGTTATCATGCAACCGATCCAATTTTACAGATTTTTTTGTGGCAGTCATTAAGCAAATCACCATGGGTGTAAAGCAACCCCATTGATTGCTATGGGGTGTTTTTGCTGAAAATCAAAAATAAATGCTAGTTTCCACCAAAAAGGCCAAAATTGTAGTCATGTAACCACAGGACATGGCAAATAGCCGCAAATGCAAACTGGTTGCCAAGTGCCCGCAATGTGAAAGTGTGACCACACCTCTCCCAGCAATCATAAGTTTGGAACTGGGTTATAAGTGCCTTTCGGGGATCCATTGTAACATCAAATTCTAAGCAAACAGTTGTACAGTCAAACTCATGAAAATAACAAGTCAGATTTTTATGAACTGTATATTGATTTGGTCATGTTAAACATAATTAGTATCCATCTATCAAAAACAAACTTGATGAAGTATGATAATGGATTGTTCGAATATCGTTTTAAAATATGCAACAGTGAAAAATTAGGAAAGCAAATTAAAGCATAGCAGGCATCAACATTCCACATCCGATAAACCATATATGTGCCTGGGAAATCCTCAGTTAGTGTCCACTCAATCAGTGCCAAGTTAGTAGCAGTGGAGTCATGCAGTGTTTTTGCATCTGGGACACCATCGCCATTTGGAGTGCGTTTGGAACTGCGACGGAGGTCCAAACGGCAGCAGTACTCCAAATGCGGAAGGGCAGCTCCAAACAGCGGCGGCACGAGCAGAAGGGGAAAGCAATGGCCACAGAGGAAGCAGCAGCAGCAGGCGCTGAAGGTCTCAGGTCGGCAGCAAAAGTGCTTCGCGGGAGAAGGGAGCTCTCCATGCTCCGCCATGATTGCGGATATTAATATTTGCAGCCCTAATAAAGAAAGAGCTAAATCTTCAATTGCAGGGTTGTATTTTGTGCACTTCAGGGCCAAGCAAGCACTACTAGCTTCATCTGTCAGTCTGTTTCTTTTATTTGTTTTAATATTATTTAATGCTAAGAATAAGGTCTCACAAAAGTATGTGGAGGGAAAAATTGTGAGTAAAGCCATTCCTAGATTTTTCAAGGCACTCAAAGTGTCTGATAATCTGTTCCAAGCACTCCAAATTTCCTGTTCGTAGTGGCAGTCTTCTTCATTCTCCAAACAATTTCTTTCCAGATTCTCAAGCTTGGACCTCAAATTGACAAACATTTGAATCCAGATGCTGTCTTGAAATTCAGCAAGTTGCATCTCCAAATCATCAATTTTCATCCATTTGAAACAATTTAATTCTAAAGTACTGTAGACTACTACATCTGGATGCTTAATTATTTTAATGGTCTGTGTTAGATCTGTGAGGACAAGAACGGAGACTAGACTCAGATAGCAACAGCAGCTCTTTATTAGTGACTTCAGATCTGAGCGAACTATCCCAGCCACAGCAGCCCCTTAGATAGGGCTGGCTGTGGCTAGGCAGCCAATGACGGCGATTTGAGTTGGCCGCGCTTGGCTGGGCCAATCGCGGCAGCCTGTTTACTGGCCAATCAGATCAGTCTGGGGTGACCAATCACGATCTGCTATTCGTGGGCCAGGTTTTCAAGCCTGCTAGTCTGGAACACCCCTCCCCTCTAGGTTCCATTTAAGGGATGGGGTTATGTAGTCTCGCAGGTAGGCAGGTTTTCACACGTGTCTACCTGACTTGCATAATTCCAAATGTCCGTGTTCAGTTTCGGGTTCAGACGGACTGCTTGCTGGAATTGCCTGGGACGGTGAGCCTGTTCCATAGCTGCGACTCCCCTCTGGTGACCTCGGGATGGTTGAGTCGCCTGCTTCGTTGCTACCGCTTGGGCTCCCAGGGCTCTCTGAACCTGCTCGGCTGCTGCTTCTAGGTGAAATGTTCGTTCGCCAAGGTTGTACTTCAGTTGGTGAGTACTGTGAGCTTTGATGTGGTGATCTTGGGGTTTGTTCTTGTAGGCCAGATGTTGGTTCTATTCCAGAACTCACGGTTTCCCCTCCCCCCCGGTTTTGTAGTTGGGGTCACTGATGGGAGTTGTGGTCAGCCTGGAGCATAGCTGGTCATTGTGGCATTTCCACGCTCTGCCATCTGTGGTTAGTAGGCGGTAGGAGTGGAGGCCTGTGACCTGAGTTATTTGGGCAGGAATCCACAGGGGGTCCCCTGAGAAGTTTTTTGCAAATACAAGGTCTCCTACCTTAAAGGTGCGGTGCTTGCTGCTGGAACTTGGGGGTTTTTCCGGGGTGTTAGCAGGGTGCAGGTGGTCTAGAGGTGATCTGAGTTTCCTGGCCATCAGAAGTTCAGCTGGGCTCTTGTTGGTTGTGCTGTTGGGTGTGATGTGCTGGAGAAGGAGCATCCTGGTGACTTTATCGTGGATGTTACCTTATTCCATTTTTTGTAGAGATTTTTTTGTGAACTGAACCATTCGTTCAGCTCTACCATTCGCCGCTGGATGAGCTGGTGATGTTAGTGCGTGTCGGATAAGGCAGTAAATTGGGGCCCATTGTTGGAAACCAGAACATTGGGTAGGCCATGTGTTGCAAAAAGTCTGTTCAATTTCTTGATGACTGCATCTGTGGTAGGTTGTCTTCATTTTATTACCCTCGAGCCAGTTAGAATATGCGTCTACTGTTATTAGAAAAGTATGCCCTTTTGTAGGTCCCGTAAAGTTGATATGAATATGCTACCAGGGACCTCTGGGTGTTTCCCGTTCGGCTGGTGGAGTTTTTGGTGGGGCCGAGCGTGTCTCTTGGCATCTGTTACAGGTGGCGACCCAGGTTTCAATTTGTTTGTCCATACCTGGCCACCAGGCGTAGCTCCTCGCCAGAGCTTTTCATACGCACAATCCCCGGGTGTCCATCATGCAGTAATTGTAGAACTTTTTTTGTAGTTTTGATGGTATGACCGCTCTGTCTCCCCATAATATGTACCCGCTTTGTGAGAAAAGTTCTGTTTGTCTGTTCTTGAAGGGTTTAAAGGTTTCGTTGGGCTCGATTTCTGGCCATCCCCTCTCCACCCAGCCAAGAACTCGTGCCAAGCATGAGTCTTTTTTGGTTTCAAGGGCGATGTCCTGGGCAGTTAGTGGAGGTGAGGGAATTGTCTCGATTTGTAGTATTGGTAGCGTGGGAGCTGGGTCATCTTGCAGTTTGGATAGTGGAGAGCGGCTCAAAGCATCTGCGTGGGGAATAGTTTGTTGGGTATATGGATACACCAACTAGGTTTGGGTGAATAAATATATAAACCTAGGTTTAAGTGTTTGTAGCTTTAAGCACCAAACTGCAATGTAATTGGATAATTAAGGGTGCGGTTGCAAGCTGCAATAAAAGACAGTAAGAGAAACGTAACAGGCCTGGTCTCTGGTCGCTGGTCTCCTGGTCTGGTCTCTCTGCTCTCTGCCTGCCTGCTGTTTACTACTGTTTGAGACGTCTGCTTGTTATTGCTTGTTGGCTACTGTGCTGGATACCGTTTCTACTGAACAAAAGGACTGTTTACTTGGTGAGCTGATATCCTGTGCATACTCAGCGTTGTCTTCCAGAGAAAGGTATCGGGAGTAGAAGATATTTCAACAAGCAGATAAAGACATTGTACTGACTAGTTAATGGACTAGGTTACTGGATGGATATATTGGATAATGACATATGGACTGATTGACACTGCTTAAACTCTGTATGAATTAAACAACTATTTAAAACTACAAACAGTGTTTTTGTCTCCAGTGTGTGTATACTCTTGGGCCCAGCCTCTCTCTCATTTGGCTGCCTGGCTTGACTGCTGCTGTGCACTCTGTTTGGGGGTTTGTCCCCAAACACTAACATTGGTTATGGGCCCAGTGAGCACAGTCTAACTAACCAGGATATAGCAGTGAGAGTTGGTGTGAGTTGCACATTACTGTAAAAACAAACTGTTTGTTGAATAGTTATTTATCTGAAGAGCAATGGCACAAGTAAATTTGCCAAATCTGTCCATGATATCCAGACTAGATGGAACAAACTATGTTTCATGGTCAATGAAATGTAGTTTACTTCTACGAAGAGAAGGTTTGTGGGACATAATAACAAACCCACCAGATGTATCTAACTTAAATCCTAATGTTGAAGAGGATGCCAAAAAGATACAAGACTATGAACGAAAGAATGAGCAGGCTTTATGCATCATAGGTCTGACTCTCTCTGACCAGCAACTCATCCATATCCGTGGAGAGGAAAATGCTGCAAACTGCTGGGAGAATCTCAAGAAGATTTATGTTCGAGACAGTGTAGGAGCTCATATCAATCTTACACGGAAGCTGTTTAGAACACATCTTCAGAAAAATGGAGACATGTTAACTCATTTAAACTGTATGAAAAGCATTTTTCAGGAATTACAAGAAAAAGAGCTTATATTTAATGAGTTGCAACAAGTATACATCATACTGTCTTCTTTGGATCGAAGCTATGATGATTTTGTGACTGCTTTAGAGGTATTGCCAAAAGACAGTTTATCAGTAACCGAGATTACCGGCAGGCTATTAGAAGAAGCCAGAAGAAGGTTTGAATGTGACCAGCTGAGAGAAGATAAACCTAAGAAAGAAGAGAAATTATCTTCAAAGCTTGAAAGAAACCAGCTGTGTAAAGTAAAGCACCCGGAGGAAAAGAATTTATCTTCGACGGCATACACAATTAAAAAGTGTTTTAATTGTGGAGGCAGAGGACATTTGGCAAGATTCTGCAGAAAAGAAAAAAGCCAGAATGTAAAGAAGCCAAAGAAATCCTTTGAACTAGCCATGTTTAGCAACTGTGATGTGAAGAATGATATATGGGTGGTGGACAGTGGTGCATCCCACTGCATCACGAGAGATAAGACAAAGTTTATAAAAATGTCTACAAGCTCTCAACATATATCACTCGCGAATGGCTGGAACCTCAAGGCCAAGGGTGAAGGTATTGCATACTGTCCATGTTTAAACCAGAATATAAAAATGTTGTATGTACCACAGTTAAAGATGAACTTACTCTATGTAAGAGTATTAGATAAACTAGGTTATGTAATTACATTTAAGAATAATAAGTGCATAATTGAAAGAGATAACAAAAGAGTAACTGCAGCTTTAAATGGAGCATTGTATGTATTACATGATAGTAAGAAAGGGGAGGCACAGACTGTATTTAACAATATAAAGCCTCATAATGAATGTATCCATTTATTGCATAGGCGTTTGGGGCATGTAAATTTTAAAATGCTAAAACGTACAGTAGAGTTATCTGATGGAATAAGGTTAAAACCCTGTGATAAATATTTGCGTTGTAATGTCTGCTGTGAAGATAAGAGTAAAATATTGCCTGCAAATAGGCTAAATGGTTTCAAAACTAAAGAACCTTTAGAAGTAGTATTTGCAGACATTATAGGTCCAAAGAAACCCAGTATGGGGGGTGCTCGATATATACTGAGCATTATGGACCATTACTCTAGATATGGGTTTTGCTACCTAATGAAAAGCAAAACTGAAACATATCAACATTTCTTCAACTGGTTAAAATTTGCAGAAAGAAAGACTAAACGGCAACTGATAACCCTGGTGACAGATAATGGTACGGAATTTGTTAACAGCAAATTCCAGAATAGATTAAAGGTAGCTGGAATAGAGCACAAGAAATCTGCACCACACAGACCTCAACACAACGCATTTATAGAGAGAAGAGGCCAAACACTACAGGCAATGGTTAGATCAATGTTAACTGATTCTGGATTACCTGATTCTGTGTGGGGGGAGGCTGCAATGTGTGCTAATAACATATTGAACAACGTTGTTAACTCAACTACTGGTGAAATACCATTCACCATGTGGCATGGCAGGAAGCCTGATCTGAGTTACCTGCACACATTTGGTGCACCAGCATGGGTGCATATCCCTACACAACTCAGGCGTAAAGGGCAACACAGAGCTAAACAATTTTTCTTCGTTGGTTACGAAGCTAACCATAGGGCATATAGATTTTGGGAGAAAGGCACATCTAAGGTGTTATGTAGTGCCAATGCCCAATTTCTAGAGCACGTAGGATGGGATAAGTTAGAACAGGATAACAATAAAGAAGTAATTATTGAATCCTATAGAAATCCCATTAAGTATCCCTGTAACTTTAAAAATAAAGTAAAAAGAGAAATACAGGAAGAAATTGTGCCCATACAGGAAGAAATAGAACCAATAGCTGAGCAAGATGAGGAACAGGAACAGGTAGTAATTCAAAAAAGTCCTCATACAAGCCCTGTAATTCCCAGAAGAACTACACGTATATCTAGACCGCCTGATAGATACCAGGCTAATACAGTGTGCCAGG
This sequence comes from Pseudonaja textilis, assembly GCF_049901715.1. Classification (NCBI taxonomy): domain Eukaryota; kingdom Metazoa; phylum Chordata; class Lepidosauria; order Squamata; family Elapidae; genus Pseudonaja; species Pseudonaja textilis. The sequence continues at coordinate 98,982 of NW_028262905.1, forward strand.
TAAATAGAGTTCCATATACTGTGGATGAAATTAAAATGTATCCTTCTAAAGATAAGGAAAGTTGGTATGCAGCAATAAATAAGGAATTGAGATCCTTAAAGGATATGAAAGTATATGAAAATGCGAGATTACCTGGTGATATAAAACCCATTGGCTGCAAATGGATTTTTAAGATAAAAACTGATAAGGATGGAAATATAATCCATAAGGCAAGATTAGTAGCCCAAGGTTTTAGACAAAGTGCCAATGACTATGATGAGGTGTTTGCACCTAGTCTTAAAGCAGCAACATTAAGGGCAGCTTTAGTGTGGGCAGCAAGCAAGAAGTATATAGTTAACCATTTGGATGTGGAAACTGCTTACTTGCACGCTCCACTAAGACATACTGTATACATGAAAAAGCCTAGTGGATTTAAAGGTGAAAATAATAATGATTGTTGGTTGTTAAAGAAGAGCCTCTATGGTCTTAAACAATCTGGCTATGAATGGAACCAGTATATTGTAAAGGAACTGAACAATATAGGGTTTAAAGCTGGTTTAGCCGATCCATGTCTGTTTAAAAGGGAGACAAATGGGAAAATATCATTATTATTATTATTTACTGATGATATTGCTTTGATTACTGAGACTAATGATGAAGCTAATAAAATTATAGCATCATTAGGAAAGAAAATAAAAATCAAGCAATTAGGGGAGATAAAGAAATATCTAGGTTTAAATATACTGAAAACACAGAAAGGTTTTAAGATATCTCAGGAGGATAAGATATCTAAATTGCTAATAGATTATAAGATGGAACTTTGTAAGCCTGCAAAGACTCCAATGAGTCAGGATATTTGCAAAATGGATACTCAAAGTCCCAAATTTGATAAGGTCATATATCAATCTTTGATTGGTAGCTTATCATACATTAGCAATTGGTCAAGGCCAGATATAGCTTATCGTATTAATCAACTGGCACGACATAATAATGATCCGCTTCAATGTCATTGGATAGCATTGAAGAGAATTTTAAGATATCTTAAAGGAACATTACACCATGCACTGTATCTAGAACCAAAAGGTGATCTCATATTGAGTGCTTATGCAGATGCTAGCTTTGCATCAGAAAGAGACACAAGAAAGTCGACTTCAGGAACAGCCATAATGCTGGGTAAGACATTAATTGGTTGGAAGTCAATAAGACAACAGCATATAAGTTTGTCTACTATGGAGGCAGAATTCTCCTGTTTATCACTATTATGTACTGAGTTAATTATGTATAAACAAATGATGAATGATATGGGTATAACTGTAAATTATCCTATAATTGTACATGAAGATAATCAGGCAGCAATTCAAATGGCCACAAATATTGCAGTAAAAACTAGAAGCAAGCATACGGATTTAAGGTATCTAAACGTTAGACAATCTGTACAGAGTAAAATGATACAGCTGGAGTACTGCATGTCGGAGGACAATATAGCTGATAATTTTACTAAAGCCCAAGGTGCCATTAAGCACCTAGAGAGTTGTGAAAAGTATGGGTTTAGATTGTAAGGGTATTATATATTTATATCATCCAAAAGGGGAGAATGTTGGGTATATGGATACACCAACTAGGTTTGGGTGAATAAATATATAAACCTAGGTTTAAGTGTTTGTAGCTTTAAGCACCAAACTGCAATGTAATTGGATAATTAAGGGTGCGGTTGCAAGCTGCAATAAAAGGCAGTAAGAGAAACGTAACAGGCCTGGTCTCTGGTCGCTGGTCTCCTGGTCTGGTCTCTCTGCTCTCTGCCTGCCTGCTGTTTACTACTGTTTGAGACGTCTGCTTATTATTGCTTGTTGGCTACTGTGCTGGATACCGTTTCTACTGAACAAAAGGACTGTTTACTTGGTGAGCTGATATCCTGTGCATACTCCGCGTTGTCTTCCAGAGAAAGGTGTCGGGAGTAGAAGATATTTCAACAAGCAGATAAAGACATTGTACTGACTAGTTAATGGACTAGGTTACTGGATGGATATATTGGATAATGACATATGGACTGATTGACACTGCTTAAACTCTGTATGAATTAAACAACTATTTAAAACTACAAACAGTGTTTTTGTCTCCAGTGTGTGTATACTCTTGGGCCCAGCCTCTCTCTCATTTGGCTGCCTGGCTTGACTGCTGCTGTGCACTCTGTTTGGGGGTTTGTCCCCAAACACTAACATAGTTTTCCCAGGGCAATGTCTCAGTTGATAGTCGTAAGCGGCTAGGAACTCCGACCACCGTGTCATTCTGGGAGATAGAATGTGTGGAGTGGGTTTGTCGCCTGCCAGGATGCCAAGTAATGGTCTATGATCTGTGATGATGGAAAATGATCTCCCATACACATATTTGTGGAACCTTTTGATTGTAGATACAATTGCAAGGGCTTCCTTGTCTAGGTAGCTATAGTTCCTTTCTGTCTTTGACACGGTTCTTAAAAAAAATGCAATAGGTGCCTCAGTACCATTTGGTAGGACGTGGCTCAGGATGGCCCCCACCCCAAAAGGTGAGGCATCACACGTCACAGTCAATGGGAGTGTTTCATTATATTGTATGAGCACTGCATCTGAAGTTAACAGGTCCTATACTTTTTGGAAGGCATGTTCCTCCCGTCGTCCCCAAATCCAAGAGGCCCTTTTATCGAGGAGTCTATGAAGGGGCTCAGCAACAGTCGCCTTCTGGGGTAGGAAAATGTTATAAAAGTTAATGAGTCCCAGGAAGGCTTGAAGGTCTGTTTTGTTTTTGGGTCTTGGGGCATTTTTGATGGCTGCCAATTTCTTTTCTGCAGGGTGAAGTCCTTGTTTGTCAAGGAGGTAACCAAGAAATTCAACCCTTTCAGTGCATAACTGGCACTTTTCCTTTTTTACCTTGAGGCCAGCATCTTTGAACCTTTGTAGGACTGTTCTGAGGCGTTTCTCTAATTGACTCTTTGTTGGGGCGGCTATTAATACGTCATCAAAATAGGGCACGACCCCTTTTATGCCCTGCAATAGTCTCTCTGTCAGACTTTGAAAAATGCCTGGTGCTACGCTGACTCCAGACTGGAGCCTGTTACATTTGAACGCGCCTCGGGGTGTAACTATAGTTTTGGGCTTCGGCAGTTTCGGTATCAACTGGCAGCTGTTGATACGCTTGGGCCAGATCTAGTTTTGCGAATATTCTGCCACCCCCAAGTGAATGTAGGAGATGCTGAACGACTGGTACCGGATAGGCACTCTGGTGCAGTGTGTGGTTGAGGGCGGCCTTGTAGTCACCACAGAATACCAAAGACCCGTCAGGTTTTATGGGAGTGACAATTGGTGTCTCCCATCGGGCGTGATCAATGGGTTCTAACACGCCTTGTGCAATTAATTTGTCCAGTTGCTCATCAATTTTGGGTTTGAGAGCAAAGGGAACTGCGTGGTTTTAGGCAAATGGGCGCGATGTCAGGGCGGAGATTAAATGAAATAGTTTGTACTTGCCTAAATTTTCGCTGAAAACTTCCTGGAAATCCTGGACGAGGGCCGCTTCCCAATCATCGTCTTTGGTATGGTGAACGCCTGCCATTCCGATTCCTAATGGCGCGAACCACTGTAGGCCCAGTAGGCTAGGTCGGTCTCTATCAACAATGGTGAGTGGTAGTATTGCAGTGTGGCCTTTGAAAGAGACCTGGAAATGACTAGTGCCAGCAACTGGAATCCGGTTGCCTTGGTAGTCTTTTAATATGAGTCTCTGACTGCTGAGAATGATGAAGCATCAATTCGGACCACCTCGTCATCCTCGGGGATAGGATGTTCGGGGTGGCCCTGTCCCCCGCCAGTATTCCGAGCAGCGGTTTGTGGTCTGTGATGATAGAAAAAGTCCTGCCATAAAGGTACTCGTGGAACTTCTTTACGGCTGCGATGATTGCCAGGGCCTCTTTGTCTAGCTGGCTGTAATTCCTTTCCGGTTTTGAGAGAGTCCTTGAAAAAAAGGCGATGGGTGCTTCTTTTCCATCAGCAAGGGTGTGGCTGAGGACGGCCCCGATGCCAAAAGGGGATGCGTTGCACGTTACGGTTAGGGGTAGTGTCTCGCTGTATTGAATGAGAACAGCGTCCGATGTGTGCAGGTCTTTTGTTCTGTTGAATGCATCTTCCTCTCGCCTCCCCCAGCTCCAGGTGGCTGCCTTGTCGAGCAGCCTATGCAATGGTTCCGCCGCGGTTGCCTTTTTGGGCAGGAAAACATTATAGAAATTAATCAACCCCAGAAACGCCTGTAATTCGGTTTTGTTTCTGGGCCTGGGGGCTTCCTTGATGGCTCTGATTTTTTTCTCTGTTGGGTGGATCCCGTGCTGGTCTAGGAGGTACCCTAGGAATTCGACTCTTTCTGTGCGCAGCTGGCATTTCTCTTTCTTGACTTTTAGCTCTGCATCTTTGAATCTTTGCAACACCTCCCTCAGACGGCTTTCCAACTGTTTTTGGTCGGCCATTGATACCAGCACGTCGTCAAAATAGGGCACTACCCCTTTGATGCCCTGGAGGAGCCTCTCCATTAAACTCTGGAACACCCCCGGGGCTACGCTGACTCCAAACTGGAGTCTCTTGCAGTGGAATGCCCCGCGGTGGGTGACTATGGTCTGCGCTTCTGCAGTTTCTTCGTCGACCGGCAGTTGCTGGAAAGCTTGTGCCAGGTCAAGTTTGGCGAAAACCTTGCCCCCACCCCCAGTGAGTGTAGGAGGTGCTGCACTACTGGGACGGGGTAGGCGCTTTGTTGCAGCGCGCGATTGAGGGTGGCTTTATAGTCCCCACAAATTCTCACTGAGCCGTCTGGTTTTACTGGGGTGACTATAGGGGTCTCTCACGTGGCATGGTCTGTTGGCTCGAGTACTCCTTGTTCAATGAGCTTATTTAATTGCTCGTCGATCTTGGGCCTGAGTGCAAAGGGTACTCGCCGGGGTTTGGGGCGGATTGGGGCGATGGCAGGATCTAGGCTGAAGGTTATCGGGGGCCCTCGGTACTTGCCTAGGCTGCCATCGAAGACCTCTTGGAAATCCCGCGCTGATGCTCTCGCCCTCTTTTTGATCTCGCTAGTAGAAGTCGTGTCGGCGGATGAGGGTGGGCCCAGCGGGCGCGTAGTGACTTCGCAGTAGGGGTTCAAGATCGGCCCAGTCCATCACTTTCACATCGAGGGGTTTGGCGAGGGCTTTCGCCATCTTAAACACTGCGGGTCAGGAAAACGGCCTGTTTCTTCTGCCCATTTGCGTCTTTGAGATTGCTGCTCTCCAAGAACATGAGGAATCTATCGATGTAGGATTCCCAGTCCTCAGCAGCTTGGTTGAAAGGTGCGGGTGGCACGGTGCCGCTGGCCATGTTGCCGGTCGCTGTTCCGTGTGCCACGTGCGATGTGGGTCTTGCTTCAAGATCCCACCCTCGTCGCCAGTGTCGTATCGGCCGATACGCACAAAAGACGCGAGGCAGTGACTTTGTTCAGCTCATTTATTAAGGGTTTTAAAATCTGCCGCTGGCTGGATATGCGGCGGCTTATATGGATCTGGCACCGGGCGCCGCGGCCAATGACAGTCGTTCGAATCGCCCGCGATCGGCTCGGCCAATCGCGGTCGATTCCGAATGACCAATCAGTGCCACGCGCTCGACCAATCCAGTTGCTGCGCGCTCGTCCAATCAGGGCTGCAGGATTTCGAGAATGTTAATGTCCATACAGAACAATAATCATGTTCTAGCTTGAATAAAAACAGACACTTTCTGTAGAATTTCATCAGAATCTCTTAAGCTCCAAGTGCTAAAAGATGTGCCAAGAATAACTGTTATTTAGTTATTGCTCTGATCAATTATGCAATTTTTTCAGAAGGCTGAATATTTTACAAATTCTGCTATTGCTGGGGAGATGTCATTGGGCATGACAGCCTTCAACTGAATCCCTAGCAATATATGTATGTATGTTTGTATGTACAGTATATGGCTTCTGAGAATTCATTTACTTATATTCTTCTTTTTCAGCCATAAGAACTAGAAATGTGCTTGTTTTTTTCAGTCAAAACTGAAGTTTCCAATTGGCTGAAATTAATGCCCATTGTCAAATTCTACTCACATGCAGAAAGTGGATATGATCAGGGAAAGTAAAATATGCAAAGCCTGAGATTAGTAATTAGTGCTTCTTAAATCCAGTTTGAAATGGTTGGAAAATACTCATCTTTAGCAATTTCCTATCCTCTTTATATGTCTTTCTTGAAGATGCTAGCAGTGAAAGTTAGAATTTGTTCTTGTCCTTAGACCTTAACAACTAGGTAAGGGTCTCTGACTGACTTCTTTAAAAATAATAATATTAATAGACATAAACTTTGGGCTTAGGATTCTTTCCAACATGTGTGAGTGCAAAATGAATGGCGTGGAATAATAGTTGAGATTACAGCACATTTTAAGGACACAAAACTGCAATGTCTTAAATATGATTCAATTTTCTTATTTAAATAATTTGAGCAGGCTGAAAAAAGATGTTTGTTAGAAGTGGCTGAAAGTCCAATTAAGTCTTAATTATACACTACCAATATAGTTTCTTTCAAACAAAAAGAAAGATCAAATGTGATATACTAATCTGTTCTCAGGATTTATTGTCAACTTCATAATTTTTCTAATTCTCAACTCTATGGATAATCTTGGAATGTAGGCTTCATTTTTTTTATTTGCCAATCCCACTTTTTTCTTCTTTAAAGAGCTCTACTATAGAATGTGGCATGCATTGCATTCTGATTCACAGCCCAAATTAGAGTTTGCATCTTCCCCTTCTCTCCTCCATTATCTAGTCAAAAAGAGCAGAATTTCCATGCACAGAGAGGAAATAGTGTTCCAGAGGAAAAGATATGTTTCCCAGGAGTTGATTTGTTGCCTAAAAGTTGAACAGGGAGGAAATCTGATAGCTAGGTATGCCAGCAAAAATGTCCCAATAAATTCTGCTGAAGAGAGAGAGAGAGAGAGAGAGAGAGAGAGAGAGAATGCATATGCATACGTTAAGCATAGTAGTGCAGTATTGTAAATGTTTTATTTTTTAAAGCATTTACACAAGAAGAGTTTCTCAGCAGTTTGTATCAGCTTAAGACAGGAGTTCCCAACCTGGGGTGCTCGCACCCCCTGGGGGTGCGAGACGATATTCCAGGGGGTGTGAGAAAAGTCCAGGTAAATAATAGGATATTGGCTATATGTTGGCATTGTTATTTATTATTTATTTCAGGGGGTGCGAGGTTCGAGTGAAATTTCTTTAGCGGTGCAGGGCGAAAAAAAGGTTGGGAACCACTGGCTTAAGAAAAACAAAAAAGGAGAGAGATTGTTCCTTAATTGTATTATCCTGCCTGTCCCTTAATCAAATAGGATTCCTTTTTACTTGTCCCGTTATTCAAAGTCTGCCTTAATGGCAGCCATTGCTGCCTTCTGTTGGTAGCAGAATATTGATCCCAGTTCTACGTATTCTCTAGGATTTATGTGAATTTAATCACATTTAATGGGTGAATGTTAGAAATCAACAAATTAGCTACAATGTCATGCCCAATAAATAAAATGTAGTATTCCAAATAGAAAAATGTAGTGCTTGCAAAACCTCTGCTACAGATATATGTACTATGAAAATAATAAAGATGTAAATAAAGAAAATCAAGCTGTATCTTTAGATGTATCTTGGCTGTGTCCTAAGTCTGCTGTTGTTCATCCTATTGACCATGACTGTAGCGCAAGGTTTGCTTCAAGCCATGTTATGAAGTATGTAAACGATACAACAGTATGGACTTTATCCAGGAAGATGATGAGGTGGCTTACCAGGAAGAGGTAAAAGGTTTGGTCAACTGGTGTAATAAAAACAGCCTGGTTTTAGACGTGGGAAAAGCAAAAGAGATCATTGTCAATTTCAGAAAAGACAGGCTAAGCCGTATACCCCTGCGTACAAAAGATTCATTTTATTATTATTTATTCATTCATTCATTCATTCATATTACTGTGTGGTTTGGAAGTCTTACAGTTTTGGATAGGAAGGTTTTTCAGAAAGTGATGAGGACAATAGAAAAGATTATTGGATGTTCATTTCCTTCTCTTCAATAGATCCCTGGGTCTTTTAACTATACAAAGTCATGATAGTCTTGTACACTACGAAAATTTCCTCAGGTTAACCACTGAGATTCTGTTTTGGTAAGTCACTGGATAAATACACGCCTAATGTCAGAGCTGCAAAACACATAACCCTCTAAGTAGAAACAATCCTTGACTCCACTTGTTGAGAAAGGCATAGTTTTATTAGGTGAGAGGAGGGAGGAGCTAAGACCCCGGGTGGTCCCTAGTAACTCTTGCCAGAACTGGGAGGTGAATTACACTTCTTGATTGGAGGTAATCATCTCGGGAGCTCCATGCAAGCGATAGAGGTGTTGTACAACAGTTTTGAAAGGCCTCATGTGGATAGGATCTTGGAGCATGCCCCAAATGTTCTTGCTTTGAAAATAGATTGGTGGTAACCCAAATTACAGTGTTCCCTGAGCTTGCTGGTAATTCAAAAATAAAATCCATAGAGATCTCTTTCAGGGTGCCGAGGAGCTGGCAACTTGTTGCAATAGTCTCTATGGCTTCCCCAAATGTCCTCTCGCTGAGGTGTATACGGGGCAACTAGCCATATATCCTCCATGTCTTTCTTCATACCTGGCCACCAAAACTGACACCTAACTAGGTTCAGGGTCTTTACAAAACCAAAATATCTTGCAATTTTAGAGTCGTGGTTCCTTTTCAAAATCAGGAACCTTTGGCTTGCAGGTACATAGAGCTTACTATCAGCCCATGTGAATCCGTTGTGTAGAGAGACATCTTTCTTGTAGCTTACAAACCACTTGTCTTGGAACAGGGTTATTTTCACTGCCTGGGTTAAGTTGTTGGCCAAATTGGGTTGTGCTTTGCTCTGTGCTCTGGTCATGGCTGGTGCTGCTGTTTGGTTAGACGGGATGAAGCTATCTGCTACTTCCTCTTTCGTACTGTTATACTGGGGCATTCTGGATTAGGGTGCTTTTCCCCATCCAAGTAGGTGCTTCAGCATGAAGTTAAAACACTTAAAGTATTGCATCCATCTCACCTATTTTGGGGGGGGTGTTTTTAAGGGGTTTTCAGTGACGATCCACACTTTGAAAGCCTCTTGTAGGAAGTGTTGCCCACATTAGTAATGCCCATTTCACTGCATAAGCTTCTTTCTTCCCAAACCATCCATCTATGTTCAGTCTCGGACCACTTTTTGGAACTCTAATCATGCTTTGGGTCTTTCTGGAGAAGGACCACTCTGATCACTATGTCCCTTTGGTCTGCCTGGATGACAAAAGGCTTTTGGGGTCTGGGTGTTTCAGAATTGGCTGAGCAGCAAGTAGTCTCAAGTTTTTCAAAAGGCACCTGGCATTCCATGAATTACTTGGGGGGGGTGGGGACACAACTCCAGGCTTAGGTTTTTCCTTCCCTTTACTTTTTAACGAGTTAGTAAGCGATACAGCAATTTGAGTGAAAGCAAAAAATGTATTGTCTATAGAAATTTGTGAAACCACTTCAAGCAGAAGTTGGCAGTGTTAAATATGCCTGACACCACCTTTGCATGAGCCTATGTTATATGCAAAGTAGAGCCTGATGTAAGACTCCACTTATTGGTTCAGCCTCTGGCAGGAAGATTGAGTTCCCGTCAGTAGCTGAAGTGTCGGACAGCGCCGACTATAAAAAGCCGGTGCTGGCTGCGTTTGTTTGCTTTTGAATCCGGTTTATAAATCAAGAGTTTCTCGCATTCCGGAGTCCTGCTCCTTCTTCATCCGTGCCCATCTAACACTGGCGACGACAATGGGATCCTGAGGAAGACAAAGGACCTCGTGAAGCATCGCAACCATTTTCCGGCTGATTCGTGAACTTGACCGTTCAGACCGACAGCAAAACAACATGGCCCATCGACCCCTATCAATCCCATTCGAGCCATCCAAAGAGAAATGGTCCTCATACATGGGAAGATTTAACCTAAATTTGGTAGTGAACAGAATGCAGGCAGAACCCGATACGAAAAAGAGAGCTTGCTTCTTGACCTATTGTGATTCAGAACTCTTTGAATTAACTGAAGCCCTCATTGCAGATAACCTAGAGAATGTCTCCTGGAACAAACTGCAATGAGCATTGAAGGGACATTTCGACCATACCCCATCGTACCTGGCAAACCGGAACAACTTCTATCTCCGGAGCCAAAAAGAGGGGGAAAGCATAAATGATTTTGTGGCCGCACTGAGGAAACTTTCAAAGAACTGCAAATTCTCAAATGCCGAAGAAATGCTCCGGGATCAGCTAGTTCTGGCATTAAGGATTTAACCCTGCAGAAGAGACTGTTCAAAGAGAGGACGTCTCGTTCAAGGAGACTCTGGAAGAAGCGAAAGCTGCGGAAGCTCCGACTCGCCTGCAGCAGCAAGGTCCATGCCAGCCAGGCTGCATGGGGAACACCGTGTAACCCCTCCGGCTTCAAAAGCAGTGACAGTGAGAAGGAAGATGTCCACTGGGTAAAAACCAACAAACCCCAAATCGCCAAGCCTTGTGGAAGCTGCAGAGGGAATCATCCTCAGTCCACCTGCCATTTTAAGGAGGCGACCTGCAGGCGATGCGAGCGGAAAGGCCACATCGTGGAAGCCTACAGAGCCAGCCAACCAACAAACAAACCGTGCTGCAGAATATACTCCCCAAATAGACAATACAAGGGTTGGAAGACATTTGGTGCAAAATTCAAAAAACAAGATGGTGGCTGGGAAGAAGAAACCCATCATACAATTGGAGGCTACACTCATGCCCACGTGGGACACAGAGACACTGTTGAATCCAACAAGTTTCTTACCAAAGTGAGGATTGATGGAACCATATGGTCAATGGAAGTGGACTTGGGGTCTTATATATCAATGATATCCTGGACGGCCCTCCAGAAGATCAAGCCTGACATCCACTTAAGCGAGCTCCAGCCACAACGAATAATATTAAAGGACTACCAAGGCTACAAAATACCAGTCCTGGGAAAGAAAATGTGACACGTGGAATATGGAGATTTTTCAGGGATTCCTACCACTGACCATTGTAGACCAAGACCTGCCCAGCCTTCTAGGGAGAGAGTGGTTCGTGCTGCTGCAAATCAGCCTCACTGGCATCCACGTGACAGCAGTGACCAGAGCAAGTGGCGGAGATGATCTAGATGTTTTGGAGAGGGAATATTGGGGTGTTTTCAGCAGTGAATTGGGCAAGAATAAGGGGACCCCAATAAGTTTTAACCTAGACCCCAACATAGCCCCTTGTCAGACTGAAGTCCTGGAGGGTCCCTTTTGCTCTACAAACCAAGGTTGAAGAGCAGTTAAACAAGCTGGTAGCTCAAGGCATCCTTGAGCCGGTAGACCATGAGAAGTCGGAGACCCCTATAGTGACCCCTGTTAAGCCTGATGGGTCAGTCAGAATCTGTGGAGACTACAAGAGTACCCTGAACCTCGCTCTGTTAAAATGGTGAATGAGGGAGGGTTGAAATATCCGAGCCAAATTAAAGAACCTGGAAAACACTGTGGAAACTATCTCCGAAATCTTTGGACTTAAATCTTTGGAAGATGGTTTGCCTTTAACAAATTCTGCTAAAAGCTTTTGATTGGCCTTTTGTTTTAGTTAGAAGGAAGTGGGGGAAACAGTTTCAGTTTATTTTTCAGTTTCGATCTATTATTTTTTATTGGTTTAGCAGCAGCAAAGAGATAAAGAGCAGGTTTCCTCTACTGCAGTGGTGTTCCTTGTCCACACGAGGGAACCAAAGACTGTAGAACTGAGATTTTCTTTTTAACTTTGGAAGTGGCACTATTTAAACCTTAGAATTTAGTGCTATTGATTATGGCAACCTGGAAGAGAGCTGAGAAGATACAAGGAGATATAGAATCTTTTAGAGCTTTTTGGGGCGAATAGTGAAGACACAGCCAAAACGCAGGAGGTCATCCAGGCAATGGGAACAACTTGAATTAAAAATTGATACACGGGCAAAGGAAGGTTTGACAGAGATATTAAACAGGTGAAGGACAGGGTGGGTCTTTTGGAGCATAAATTGGAGAAGCAAGACACTCTTTTTGAAGCTGAATTTGATGAGAGAGCTCTCTTAGAAGCTCAAGCTAAGGAGCTGCACTTAAGATTTAGAGCAATCCCTGAATGCTCTGGAGAGGATATTAGGCTAAGAATGATTAAAGCCTTGGCACAGTTGACTAACTGTGATGAAGTTTCTTTTGTAATTTTGTAATTGACAACATATATAGAGTAAACTTGAGATTCGCTGCCATGAGAAAACAACAAGAGATGTCTTAGCACACTTTGTAAGAAAAATAATGAAGGACTGTGTTCTGGATTGTCACTATTCATCCAAACTAAGAATGAAAAATGTAAACATAATTGTTTACAGGAAATTCGTGTAAGAATCCTGAGAAAAAGGAAAGCTTACTAATTTCTTACTGATATTTTGCAGAAGAGAAGAATTCCCTTTCATTTGGACAAGCTTGAGGAAATGGTATCATGATCAAAAACTTCATTTGAATTCTATAGATAAAGCCAAGGATTTCCTTTCTAGACACAAATTAATTTCAGAGCCAGTTAGAGATGGATAAGACTTTGGAGGTGAAACAATCCCAAAAAGTTGACATTGCGGAAGAAGAGACAACTGAGATCTCTATATAGGAATATGCTATTTCACCCAAAGATGGAAAGTAAATTTATTATATAGAATATTAATGGTGCTCCTGTCCCATCCAAGCATAAAAAAAAATTCACTATTTGAGAAAACTTAATGCTGATATAATTTGCCTTCAAGAAACACATATTAGGAAGAAAGATGAGAAATATGCTGACATTGTAAACTGCCCAGAGTAGTGCTGTGAAGCACTATGGGAGGGAGGGGTATATAAGTTAAAGTCCTACTACTTTCCTTCCTCAACTGCGTTTTTCTAGCTGGAAGTAATCTGCAGTAATTTGTTTTAGTAGCTGGAGAATGATAGCCAGGCCCTACAATCTGATTTTCTAGTGAAAACAGATGGTATTCCTTACTATGACTCTGACTCAAAAATATTAATTACAAATCTCTGAGTGAGCTCTTAAAATCAACTCATTATCTATAAACAAGGCCACTACCTATACTATTGTCATGGTCCTGGGAATTCTATGATGTCAGGAATCATGGTAAAATGATTTCACAGCAGTGGCATTATCCTGCAGCCTTCATATGGAATATCATGTGGTTGCTTGGTAGCCGCATAGAATCATTTCAATTGTTGGCTGCAATATTCCAAGGCATCCTTCACTTGGGTAAAATGAGCAAGAGGATATGGGCATCATGAGACGTGTTGCCCCCTCTGCGACCCAAGTTTTCCTGCTTGGAATTCTATTGGTGTATTTTGAAAGGTTGGACGGATTCATATTTCCATGCCCAGCCTCCAATATTAATTGTAGAAGGAATACCAATTCTCCCAATTATGACAATGTGTATATTCCAGAGACAATTGGTAATTCCATTGAATTTCTTAAATTATCAATTTTAAAATTATGGAGTAGATTAACTCAATCAAATCCTCCTGAATATTTGGATGAAATAGGATCTCATGAAAATATGCTGAAAAAACTATCCAAATCATCCAATGTCCTCCAAAGCAAAAATAACCAAAAATGAAGGGACACAAACGTTGAAAGTCCAAAAGGATTTAACTACAGAAATTTTGGAAGTTTCTAGTGACATAAGCCTGAGGCCTAAAAGCTATTTACAAGGGTTAAAGAACCATCAGAATATGGTACAGAGAGATCATTGGCTTCAAAAAAATCCAAGAAATAAAGATTTAGCTGTTAGGTTACCAACAAAGAGGGGAGGATTAGCAAAAACCACAGGAAAATTTGCAGAAGATCAAATAAAACATAATCCACATATAATGACTGAAAAATGGCAGAAGCTTGCAGGGCGACATGGGCCTCTGGCTACCAAAACAAAAATTGCAAAAAACAAAAAGAAAATTAATGAGTTAGAGATCCAAAAGGAAGTAGACCCAGACATTTCAGAATCTTCCGATGACAAAAGCCTGAGGTCTCTGGAAGGCTTAAAGAGCCATCAAAAAATGATACAAGAAGATCATGAGCTTGGAAAAAAGCAAAGAGAAGAAGATTTATTTCGTAGATTTGTAATAAAAAGGCGACAATTTGCAGAAAACACAGGAAAGCATCAAGGAGAGTTGGAGGATGAAAAGGAAGCACTTGCCAAAATTTCAGAAGAAGAGGAGGTTAAGAGGTGGCCAAAAGTCACACCCAAAGCAAAAATAACAGGAAAGAAAGAGAAAACTCATAAGCGGGTTTCTTTCCTTAAGAGGCTTGCTCAAGCATCTGTTCACTCCTTAAGGAAGCACTCCATTTTACATCTTCCAACTCAGCTGCCTCCTTTGACATCTTCTGTTGTAGTGCATAATGGTGGTGAGGAACAGCCTGGTAAACTGGTCTTTCTTCTTAAATCTGGCAAGAAATCAGCAAGCCCCAACCATGTAAAACACATTATCAGTGAGCAAGCGGTGGAGAAAAATAGTCATAATGAACAAATTGAGGATGAACTCTGGGAGAAGGAACTTGAGAAGGAACAGAAATCAAAAGAAAACCTTTTCAGACACTTAATAATTGGAGGAAACAACTCCAGAATACCTATTCAGGAGTCTGATACATCGAATGAACTGTTGCCTGAAAAACCATTGTCCGATGAAGCAGATTGGGAGTATCAGGAAGAAACCACCTTTGCTCCCCTGATTACTGACATTTTGTCAAGCACTGATATCTATTTTCTTCAGGTAGAGGCCTTTGAAGCTAAGGTGCAAAAACAGTTGGCACACCTTATTCTTAATGTACCTCTGAGGAAACTCATTGCCCACTTGATCCGAATCATAAAAGTGAACTGTAGAGAACGGGCTACCCAAAATTCTTGTGCTTTACTCGTCTCTAGAATAGGTCTTGGAATGAAACTCTACAGTAAGAGAAGAAACATGAAGGAAGCTTCTGATTTGTTGAAATCCTACTTGTTCTTGAGTAAAAATGAAACCAATCTAACTACAGCAAGCTCCAGAAAAATGAAGAAACCTTCTGAGGAGGTAAAAGCAATCTAGATAAATAATTCGAACAGGTGCACTATAAAAGTATTACAAGATTTGGTTACCTAGATTCTTTTTTATTCCAAGAGGTTAAGTTGATGTGAATTAAGTGCGCATTCATTTCTGTAAGGACAATTACTTTTTTTGAGTAAAAGCCTTGTTAGGTAGTTTATAGTAATGTGCATGTGCCAAAACTACTTCTTTGCCTGATTCCCATCCCCATATACAAGGATAAGCGGACGTGTGTATATATGTAAGGTTTTACAAACTCTGATCAGCATTTGGGGAGAGTGGAGTATAGCACAAAGGTAAAGTAACTGAAACATGAAAACAAAGGAAAACAGAATGAGGTTCATCAGAATTAAACCAGAAATTTCAGATATGATGATTTTAAGAAAACAGGATTGATAAAGCTGTTGTTCCTTTCAAAGGGTAGGTTGGCCTGAATATACTTTTTTTCTGGAGAAAAGAGCTTTTACATTCAAATACGTGAAGGCCCACCTTCCACTTTACTTCTCTTTGTTTAACCTTGCAGATACCAAAGCAGGGTATTCGGCAATATGGGAGTAGCATCAATTGGCGATTGGCTGTTTCAGCGACAACAGTGTTGGTGGTTGTTATTTTAATAATTTGTTTGATTGAGGTAAGCTAAAATATTTTTCTAGAGATCCTTATATTAATTTATTTACCCACTATATCTCAAAGTCCAGTAATGAAAAGATAAATTTCTCCAAACTCTCAAGTTATATACTGCTTTAGTGAATCCCTAGCATTTCCTTGAACACCGTAACTCAGAAACCGCATTACTGCAGCCAGGATTTAATATAATATATTCAACCTCAAAAAAAGGGTGGGACTGATTTTTTAAAATTTTTGGTGAAGCGGACAAATCATGACTAAATGGGTGTATTAAGTTTGGATTCATTCTATCTTAAATTCTGAGAGGGAACCTGTTAAGTTTGAGCAATGAGAGGCTGAACCAGAGCATGAGTGCAACAGTACTTTATTTTACAAATAAAGGGCTGACCGTGCTTGCCAAGCCTGGAACTGGCTCGCAGCAATCAGCAACCAGTTGGACCCCGCAGCCTGCTTTTATAGCTGGCTGCTGGGGAGAACCAACCAATGGGAATGGGGGAATATCGCCCACACAAAGTGAGTGGACCTGAGTGAGAACTCCTTGAGTCCTCAGGACATAACACCCCTTCCCCCAGATGCGAACACGCATAGTCCTTGAGGTAGACGGGGTTTGTGTTGGCGCCCGGAGCGGCGCAACTCGGGAACATTGTCTGACTGTTCGGTATCAGTCTGTGACGGTTGAGCTGGCATAGTGTCCCCAACACTCTCTCTGGACTGGGCATCCTCGGAAACCACCGGGTTGGTTTCTGGGGTCGAGCTCTCGTGGGTTGGATCAGGTTGGTCAACTCTCTGGGCGCTGTTGTCCGAGTTTGGGCTGACCGGGCGACCGCTGGCGCAGACTGGTCGCTGGGTGCGGCGTGGCTGGGCGGCGGATGAGACGGTTCCCCTTCGACTGGAGACTCTGGATTCTTGTTTGCGAGGTTGCTGAGGCGCCTTCTGAGTTGGTCTATGTGTCTCCTCCAGACGCGACCATCCTCCAGCCTGACTCTATACGATCTCGGCCCGGTGACGGCGATGACCTCGCCCGGAATCCAAAGTGGGTCCCCAGCGAAATTCCTTGCGAATACCGGCTCCTGTAACATAAAATGTCTAACCCCGAAGTGGAAGCGAGGGGAGAGTCAGGGCAGTATTGTGGGTGCAGTCTATCTAATACAGTCCTCAGGCGCCGGCCCATCAGAAGTTCCGCTGGGGACTTATTGGTGACTGTACAGGGGGTTGAGTGCTGGCTCATCAGGAACCGTGAGAGTTTGTGGTGCCAGTCATCTCTGCCAAACCTAGCGAGGGCCTCTTTGGTGGTCCTGACGGCCCTTTCAGCCAACCCATTACTCGCAGGGTGAAATGGGGCTGTGAAAATGTGGCGAATGCCTAGGTTGGCTGCAAAACGGCTGAATTCTACTGATGCGAACTGTGGGCCATTATCGGAGACCAAGGAGTCGGGTAGTCCATGTGTAACGAACAGGCGCGTTAACACGTTGGTGATTGCTAGTGTGGTGGTCGTGGATAGCTGTGCCACGTCTATCCATTTGGAATAAGTGTCCACGACCACTAGGAACATCTTTCCATGCACGGGCCGCCAGATCGATATGGATTCTAGACCAAGGGCGCTGGCGCTCTCCCATCTGGTAGGGGTGGCGATGGGGGAGCAGGACGGGATTCCTGGCAAATGCTGCAGGAACTTACCCAATTGACAATGTCCTCGTCTAGACCCGGCCACCACACGTAGCTGCGTGCCAACGCCTTCATTCTCACAATGCCGGGGTGTCCTCGTGCAACGCCTCCAGGACTCGG
>NW_028262906.1:0-621 GCF_049901715.1 Pseudonaja textilis
GGAAATTATTAAGAAAATCATGGGCTGTGCTGAAATGAGTAAATTGACATTTGAAATTAGAGAACAAGAGGATAAACAATTTTATATGATATGGGATTTATTTTATCAATGGTTAGATAAAAAGGCATGGTAAAGAAATAGACTACTAAGCCTTACAATAAAAGTTAATAGATTGATATAGAATACAATATAAAATATATAACCATTGGATGAATGTATAAGATTAAATCATAATGAAAATTAGAGTATCTCGTATAAAATGATGGAAAAATAGTCAACTGAATGTTTAATAATTGATATTATATAAGCACAAGCTAGATCAATAAGGTGAGAATTTATATAACTTGTGAGTAATGGTAAAAAAAGAATAGCACAAAAGATTGTAACCAACTGACACATTGTTTGTATTTAATTGAAAGATGGTTTTATGTTTTGATGTTTTGTTCGTATGTTTGTTGTAAAAAATAAAAACTTTGTTTAAAAAAAAATATTTGTATAGTAACTGACACAACAGGGGCATCCTGAATCTGAAAGTTCAGGTCTTCCTTGCAATGAGTAAAAACTATAAATCCATCCCCTGCACCCATCACGTGGCTCAATCACCATCTGTCCCAACTTAAG
>NW_028262906.1:721-6715 GCF_049901715.1 Pseudonaja textilis
ATATGGGTGGCACCAGTAGCTATGAAGTTTGCTTTTTGGCATCTTGGAGGTTGTATCTGTACATGTGTCCACAAACAATATATCTCTACTCACAAGGCAGGCATGAACCAGGCTGGAGATCCCTGGAGACACAGCTAAGAACTACATCCTTACAAATGATGACCAATACAGATAGTTGGTACTGACTACAAGAGACTTGTATAAAGCTTGCCCCCTTCACCTACTTGATGAAGCCTTGGTCTTCCTTTTCTCATATGCTGTCATTGCTCATTTACATTCCTACTCAGAGAATTGCTGGCTGCTAGTGGAACCCTGGCACCCCACCCCCATACTTTTTCCAGTATGTCCTTAAACAATGGCCCTCAAAGTCTTAAATAAATTTTAAATGCCAAAGAACACAAATCCCAGAGATTTAGTAGTCAACTCATGAAAAGTAGATGAACTACTTCAGAGCAGCGGGGGGGTGGGGGGGCAAAAGGAGAGGAGCAGCGGCATACCCGGGGGGATGCAGCAGCAGCGAGGCAGCAATGGCACAGTGGCAAGGAAGGCAACGGCAGCAATTCTGGCGGAGTTGGGGCTTCCAGGCTCTGCTCCCTGCAGCTGCCCGTCAGCTGTCCCAGACTTGATCCAGGGGCGCCTTGCTGAAAAACTCTCATTCTCCCAGCAAGAGCAGTGACAGAGAGAAGCAGCCACTGATCTACATTGATCCGCTCCATGTGTCATGCTGCTCCACCTCCTTGAAGGAAATGCCCGGTAGCTGTGCCTGATAAGTTTGATGGCAACCAGGCTATGTTTCCAGCGTTTTTGGGACAATGCCAGTTATTTATTAGCTTAAGAGCAGAGGGCTTCCCCACTGAACGGGATAAAGTGGGGTCTAAAGGATACACTGTTTCCCAAGAAGATCGTAAAGCTGCAGATGAAAGTGTAAAGGGAAAGTTTGTTTTTCTCCACTCTCCTTCCCTACGGAGATAGCAGCAATGGAAATCGGAAACACCCGCTTTGGCAACAGAAGGTAACTAATTTTGAAAGTTAAAGCCTAGGGGACATTAAAGATTTCTGAACATTGATATTTAAAAATCAAAATCTTTTTGCTATAAGTGGGAAGGGAGAGGTAAATGATTTATATTAAGATTCTGCTGGAGGAGACTGCTTGGAGTTTATAAGATCAGAGATTAACTGCAATAAAACTTCTAAAAAATCATTTTGGAATTGTGTAATTGAACTCTACCCCAGGAAGAGGAAGTATTAAAAGAAGAAAGTGCTAAATGAAACAGTTTGTGTTGACTTGGATTGCTTGATGACTTTGGGACTTTTGCAAACTATTTTTTGAAAGACTAAAAACATTTGGATTGTTTAAAAAAAACACCTCACAATGGTGTTATCTGTGGAAGAATTGAAAATGGAATTTAAAAAGCTAAAAGAAGAGGAACAAGAAGGCAAGGGCTCTTCTGGATCTGTTTTTCACTTCTTAGAAATGGCAATTTCTA
The DNA here is from genome assembly GCF_049901715.1 of Pseudonaja textilis. Taxonomy (NCBI): domain Eukaryota; kingdom Metazoa; phylum Chordata; class Lepidosauria; order Squamata; family Elapidae; genus Pseudonaja; species Pseudonaja textilis. The sequence continues at coordinate 2,209 of NW_028262906.1, forward strand.
CCTACCAGGAAATACAACAAGAAAGCTGGGATGAAGGAGAAGAAGCCATCTTTAATGGACAAATAATTTTAGTTGATGAAGAAAAGGGAAAAGGGGGAAAGAAAATGGAGAATTCAAGATCTAAAAAAACAACCAAGAAAGGGAAAAATAAGGTGAAAAATCGATGTAATGTCAGAAAGCAACAGAAAAGAGGAATACAACAGAGAGGGGAGATTAAAAGGATGGAGATTGAGAGATGGGGGGGGGGTAAAAAGGCTAGATTTGATCAGAAAGGAAGGGAAAAGGGGAAGAGAAGCCATAAAGGCTTAAAACAAGATGTTAAAAAACAGGTTTTTTTTAAGAGACAAAGGGTAAAATATAATTTAAAAAGAGATTCTGCAAAAGTACAGAAGATTGTATCGTAGTATTTGTATTTGAAATAGAGTTAGAAAATTTGAATATTATATGTGTTAATAGAATATTGTAGGAATGTGCAAAATGTCTAAGATTTAATAATACAGTTTAATTAATTAATTTGTTATGGAACATTGTTTTTACTATACTATAAGCTTATTATGTTTTTTATATTAAAATGTTACGTAGAATGTACTAAGCAGAATCAGAATGGAAATTATGTAATATTTTAAGTGTTAAATTTGGGGAAAGATAGAAAGGTGTCATACTTCAACCACTGATTACAGGAAAATTTTGTATTAAAGAGAAAAGATAAATAGACAATTGAAAAGAATGGACAAAAGATACAAGTATAATTATTTAAATTGAGACGAAGTAAATAAAATAGAATCAAGAGAGTGAAAAGAGGGGAGAAGACATATAGAAAATATAGAATGTTAAATAAGATTGAAATAGTATATAAGGTGAGCATGAATTTGATTTATGTCTGTACAAAAAGATGTAACCTGGGGTTAAGCCGCTTTCTAAAAAGAAGTTTTATGTTTTCATGTTATGTGTTTTGTTTGTTTGTTTATTGAGAATTAAGAATGTTGAATTAGAACATACGAAAACATAAATAAGACAGATGAAAGTATAAATTTAATGAATAAAATTGAATAGAAGTAAAGGGAAAAATAGTGAGAAGTTGGAAAAAGAGTAATAAGATATGAAGTTGAATACATAAGATGCATATTAAATTGTGTATGGAAATGTGATAATTTGGAACTATGCTGTACTTAAATAAGATGTTTTATTTGCTTTGTTAAAAGATGCTTTATGTTCTCAGGTTTTATGTTTTCTTTGTTTGTGTATTGTCTTTGAAAATTAATAAAATTTGTTATAAAAAAAAAAAAGGTCGACCACCGGTACCATGGCCTGTTCCCTGTGGGGGCGGTTATCAACCCGGTCGCCTACCGCTTGGCTTTGCCTCGCTCGTTGCATGTCCATCCCGTCTTCCATAGCCAGTTTTTCTGGTCCGCCAACATGACCATCCCCAACCAGCACCACGTGATGGAGATGGACCTCCTGAGTATGAGGTCGCCAGCATTCAGCACTCTTGGTGGCTGAAAGGGCGGTTTCAGTACCTCATCGAGTGGACGGGTTATGGACTGGATGATTTCACATGGGAGGATGTGACTTCCATACATGCCCCTGCTTTGGTGGCAACATTCCACACCCAATTCCCATCATGGCCACATCTGGACTGTTGGACCTGGGAGAAGGGCCCTGAGATGAGGGATAGTGTTGTGGTTTGCTGGCAGCCTGTGCAGACGGCAGAAGAATCGGACAGTGGGGAAGAAAGGGGATCAGTCCAGAAGTCTGGAGAGGACTCAGACGAGGGTCCTGTGTCCCGATGCAGAGATGGAACCATGACCATCTGAGAGTGGGGTGCTGCCTCCGGAGCCTTCGGAGTCTGGCAGCAGTGAGGCAGAGGACCCAGGGGAGCCTATTCCCAGTGCACGTGTGCACAGAGCTGCTAAAAGGCGAGAGCAGCTGAAACAAAAAGGGCGACTTGGGAGGTAAGGCTGGGAGGAGATTGCCCCTCCCATAAGGTGTAAAGGACAGGCAAAGATGACAAAACCTTTGCAGGAAGCAAAGTTGTTTGTTCAGTTCAGATTCATTCTTGAAGCTCTTTGTACTTTGGTTGGTTTTTTTCTAGTTCATTTGACACTTCTGTTATTGGCAGCACTTCTCAGGAAAGAAAGATCGGTGCTTATCTCGAGGGACTGTTTGAAATTCATTACTGGCTGGGAATGAAAATAATTCACAGTGTTGCAATAAAACAAGACTTGTTTTTAAAACAAGCGCATGCATAATTACGGTCTCGGAAGCCTTGGTCAGAACAGGGGAGAGAAGCAGCTGCTGACCCAGAGACAAGATGGAGCCGCTTCACGTGTTTTCCGGTGACCTGTTTTCAGCAGTGGCAGCAAAGGCAATGTCGAGCTCCAGCCCGGAGCTCACCAAACAAGCCAGGATGCACCTCCCCTCCTCCTGCCATTAGCTGTCATACTGCACATCCTGATGTCCTCACCACACCACCAGCTGCCTTCCTGCCCTTTCGGATCGCGGCTTCCTGGGAGCAGTGGGGATGGCACAGCCAGATAGCGATGGCACAGGAGGGACTGTTGTGGTTAGCCGGCAGCAGGTGCAGATGGCTGAGGAGAGCGAGGACTCTGATGAAGGGCCAGGACCATCAGGGAGTGGACTGCTGCCTTCAGAGACTGTGGGGGCTGGCAGCAGTGATGAGGAGGTTCCCGAGGAACCTGTGCCAAGTGCATGTGCACGAAGGATTGCTCGGAGGAAAGAACAATTACAGCAGCACAGGCGACTCGGAAGTAAGGCTGCAAGGTAATGGCCCCTCCCTCAAGAGGATAAAAGCCAGGTTTGGAAAAGCGTTCTTTGCTGACAGCAAAGAAGCTCTTAAGCTCAACTGGGGGACTTCTTAGTTCGAGTTTGGAGAATCTTGTAAATTAGCTCTTATCCCTGGGTTTTGGGCAGCCTTGACAAACAACTTGACAAGGCTCTTTCTTGTTGGAGCTGATTAGTGGAAAGCAGCCTTCAGAACAGAATTCATTATTAAACCTTAAAAGGTGGGGGCTGCTGCCTTTGTCTGTGTTCTTTGGGAACCCAGTTGGGTCAGAACAGAGACAAGCTGCTGGTTGCCTTCCTGCTCTTCCTGCCCATCTGGACCGCAGCTTCCTGGGAGCAGTGGAGATGGCACAGCCGGATTGCAACAGCACGAGAGATGGGCATCACGATGGCATGGGCTTCCGGAGCTGCGGGACAGGCAGGTTGCCTGCGGGCAGGATATGGAGGCTACGGCTGGCTGGGCCAGTTCCGATTCCCAGCTGACAGGCATTGTGGATGCTAACTGTGTGGTGCGGCCTGCTGGGTGGGGGGTTTAACTACCAGATGGTAGTTACCTGGGCGTCAGGGAAAGGGAAATTGAAGGGGTGGGGTCAATACTCGGGGGGGGGGGGGTGCCAGCCACCCATATGACTGAACCCATCAGATAGGAAATGGCTGATCATTGGGAAATGTTACAGTTTGTGGGAGTTTTCTTGGCTTCGTTAACTTTTACAGACAAAGCCCAGGCCTGGCCAACACTTGAAGTGGACAGCAGAGTGCCAGAATGCATTTGAGATGCTTAAGATCTTGTTTTCCAAAGAGATGGTCTTAGAACATCCGGATCCTAGTAAAACTTTTGTGGTGCAGACGGACGCCAGTGATATAGCAGTGGGAGCTGTCCTGCTGCAGAACAATAGCCAGGACCAGTTACAACCATGTGGATATACGTCCCAGAAACTATCACAAACTGAAACGGGTTGGGCTATCTGGGAGAAGGAGGCATTTGGGCCTTACTCACATGGAGACATCTAATGGAGGGTGCCCAGGGGCCATTTGTGGTGTGGACAGATCATAAGAATCTTGAAGCCCTCCAAATGCCACGGAAGTTGTCTCCAAAGCAAGTTCGGTGGGCCCAATACTTCTGGAGGTTTAACTTCATGTTGAAGTATGTCCCTGCCAGGAGGAATTTCCTGGCTGACGCTTTGTCTCAGTTGCCGCAATATAATAGTAGCCGGGAGGACGTAGTACAGGTGATCATGCCTCCTGGGCCACAACATGTGTATACAATAGTTGAGAGGGTGAAGGATGCATGGACAAAGGAATTACAAGTTGCATTATCCACAGATCCCTGGGCGAATGTACATGCTACGCAGTTATCAGAAAAGGAAGGGTTGCTGTGGAAGGGTGAAAAGATGTATATAACCCTCTCCTTGAGGACTGTGGTCCTGAAACGCTGTCACAATGTGAGACAGGCTGTTCAGTATGTCCAACTACGAAACCAAGACCTGGAAAGCCTCTTGTCTTGTTACAAACAGTGGCTAACCCTGATAAGACCCTGGCAAGACATAGCCATGGTTTTCATAGTGGAACTGCCGGAAAGCAATGGTCACATGATGATATGGACAGTGATCAACCTGTTTACTAATAGGGTCATCACAAGGGCTGAGCACAGCTTTCCATCCTAGCACTAGTGGTGCCGCTGAACGAGCAAATGTAGCGAGAGATA
>NW_028262907.1:0-69966 GCF_049901715.1 Pseudonaja textilis
TAATTTACGTAATATTTTGCTAGTGAATGATCTTCCAACCATCAAAAGTATTCAGATTGCTATTTTTCCCTAAAGAGCAATATTTTCATGATACTTATTAATTCAATATTTAATAAGCAGATATACCAGGATTTAAAGTAATAGGGTGTTAACAGTTTACTGGAAAAGTGCAGCAAACTGGTGCTTAATAGTTTTAAAAAATATTCCAGTTCAGTGAAATTTCAGTTATTCAATCATTTCAGCTTCTTTGTTTTTTTTAAAAAAAAACACAGCACAATCATATGAAACTGCTACACTTTAGGGCTAAACATACATGTAGAAAAACATAGTAAGCATACAATTCCTTTCAACAAGAATAACACTGAATGAAATACATTATCATGTGAAGAATCCTTTTACCTTATCACATAGAATTTGGTAAACAAATAAAAGGAGAGAGGTGACCTCCAACTTCTACAGGAAGAATGGTGAACTGACAAGACAGCTGAGCCAATGACCCATCTCTGTGGAAAGAAGAGGGGAATGAATCCACTCCTCAAATTCCTCTCTGGATTAAGGAGAGAATCTACTGGTGGTTGTAGAGCTTGAGGATCTGGGAGATGCAGTTCAGAGCCTTCGAAAGGGACAGAGTTCACCCACTTCCTTTCTTAATTACTTTCATTGTATATGGATTGCTTTCTAGATTCTAATGATCTTCAAAAAGATGCATTTTTTTACTTAGGTGAATTTCTTTTAATATTTAGCTAAAGAAGTTTCATGTAAGTTTAAGAACTTAAAGAAATTTTTATTTAGAAATAAACAGCAAAGGGCTGATTAGGATACTGATTCTGTAAAGTTTTTAAATGTACTAACAGACTGGATTGTCTGGCAATAAGACTAGGAAATGTAAGAATGATTTCTATGGTTTGTTTAAAATCCTATTAAAATTTATGAAGCTTTTGAATGTAAGTTAACAATCTTAAAAATTAAATTAACAATCCCTGGTTGTATAGACGCATAGAATCAAAACCACATGAAGTATTAGTTCCGCTTTAAAAAACCTTAGTAAGGCCATACCTGGAATGCTGCACCCAGTTTTGATGTTGAGACTTTGGAAAAAGTGCAAAGAAAGAGCAACTAAGATAATTAAAGGCCTGGAGTCTAAAACCTATGAAGAATGGTTGCAAGATTTGGGTTTGGCTAGTCTAGAGAAAAGAAGAACTGGGGTGAAATAATAGTAGTATTCCAGTATTTGAGAGGTTGCCACAAAGAGGGAGTCAACTTATTTTCCAAAGCACCAAGGGACAGGACAAGAAACAATGGATGGAAACTAATCAAGGAGAGAAGCAACCTTGAATTAAGGATGAACTTCCTAACCATGAGAACAATTAACCAGTGGAACAGATTACCACCAGAAGTTATGGGTGCTTTAAGCAACTGGACAGTCACTTTTCTGAAATGGTATAGGATCTCCTGATTGAGCAGGGGTTGGACTAGAAGACCTCAAAGGTCCCTTCCAGCTCTATTCTGATTGAAAAATGTAAGAAATCTGTCCCTGGGCAGATGTTGTGGATTAGAAAAAAACACTGCCAAAATAGATTTGAACACTGGTTACTAGAAGCAATCAGAAAGAATTAAAGTTTATTATTAAAGAAGAGTCATTAATACAAAAAGAGGAAACTATTTTAACTCAGAATTCAAGGATGTTTGACAACAATGTACTCAGAACTTTCTTTTTAGATTGTTATTATAAAGATGAGCTCAAAAAGAATACAATTGAGAATCAGACTGTTTTGGATATGGATTTAAAATTAACTGGATACAATATTGACTAAGATGGTTCAGAATTTACAAATGAAACGAGTTGATGTTATAATAGTTAAAAGGGACACATTAATAATAAATCAGAAATGCAACTTGGATGTGTAGATTTGACTCTTAAGTGAGATTTTGACAACTTTGTTTTGGAATTACCAAAGAGAATGAAAAGAAATCAGTTTCTGGGACACTACTTAAAAATAGTAAACACCACAACTTTCAAAACTAAAAACATTTGTAACATCGACTTTATTCAACCAAACTTTTAAAAAATTGTTTCTAGCAACTTTTAATGGCCATTTCTTGATCAGCATTAAATGATAAGACCTATAGGATTACAGATGAGATATGAGAAGATTTTTTGTTGCATTTTTTAGCAAAAATGGTAAGCTATGATACTGAAATTGAAGGAAAATAAAATAATAAAAACTGAGGAGACCACTAATAGATTAAGACCTAAAAATGAAGAAGCTAAGATGCTCTGGGACTTTAGAATTCAAATAGATAAGTACCTGACACATAACACACAGACTTAACAATTGCTGGTAAGAAAGACCAAAAACTTCTGATGGTAGTCTGGATAGTGCACCTTGCAGTTCCCGAAGAAAGCAAAACAGAAAGAAGTGGAGAAAAATCACAAAATACAAAACCTGCAAAGAGAATTAAATGTCTATGCTAAAAGAAAGCAAAGATAGTGTCAATAGTAATGTTATTTAGCACTGCAGCAGGAGCTAAGAGCACAAAACTTGTAACAATGTTTAACAAGTCAGAATTATAGTTAGCCATTTCTACAGTCAATATATATCATCTGCATTGGAAAGTGTTCAGCTAGTCTAAAAATCTGAAAATATTCAAGTGTGAGTACTTTGGCATGGTATGTTTCTTCAAGCTCCTCTTTGTAAAGTTTCACTTGCGCATCATGTTGCTCTCTCATTTCTTTCAGTGCTTGAGTCAGTTTGTATTCATATTCTATCTGATGCCCAGAGTCCACCTCAACAAGGCGAGTCTCATGTTTTCTTCTTGTTTCATTTATTTCCTAAGAATAAATAAATAAAGTTATATTAAAAGCATTCATTTTTTAAAAATAGGAATCTTATCAGGCTGTTATATTATGTTAGGGGCTGTAGTTACAGAGTTACAAGGTTAGGATCTTCAACTTTTCTCATGCTAGCAATCCTCCTCAAAACCACTTCTACTGGTAACAGAGGCAAACAATATGCTTTGCCATGTTAATGACAAAGATGTGCTCAAAGAGGATCTGTGAGTCAAAAACTTTAGATGAAACAATGGTTCACCTAACCTAATTGAAAAAATATTTTGGTTTTAGAATCTCATTACCTTTTCAAACATTTTTTTTCGAAATTCCAAGTCTTCAATCAAACTTTGGCAGCGGTTTTCGAGATCCACTTTCAATAATGTTTCATCCACCAATTGTTTCTTGGCAGCCACTAAAGCAGCTTCAAGCTTGAAAAGAATATTAAAATTGAATTATAGCACAACTTCACCAAATACTACTACAGAAGAGAATAAAGTATCATCTGATCCAGTATTTATATAACTGACCAATTACAGTATTTGAAACCTGCTTAGTAATATAAATATCTGAGATTTCTTTAATTTCTAAATACCAGATATACAGGTAGTCCTCAACTTAAACTGGTCACTTAATGATCATATTAAGTAATGATGGATGTCCCTACAGGTATCTATGATGCTGTTCTGAATTCTGACAGCTGCATATTTTGGAGTCTCAGCAACTAGTCCGCATTTATGGCCGTTTGCAGACTCCAATAATCATGCAATTGCATTTTATGACATTCCAGTTGTAAACCTGCATTACTTTCAACCATTTGTCCATAGAAAATAATTGATTCGCTTAACTGCAGTGGGTCTTTAATGATTGCAGCAACTGAATCATCGTAAAACTGGGTCAGTCACATGTGTGACCTGTTTTATGACCCCCACAACCTACAAATGTAATGGGTAGGCTCCATTATGGTTGAAAGTCGAGGCCTATTGATCTCCTGTATATACAATCAAGTATTTATTAATCATACTTCATTTAAATATACTCTAATGACAAATTACAAAAATCACTTACTTTTAAGCAAGATTTATTCACGTTGGCTATCAGTTCAAAATCATTATTTTATGTAAGTAACTCAAGCAATTGTGGACTAGATCTAAGCATAATGGAAGAATTGCTTCCTCTGGCAGCTACTGCAATTACAGGTAGTCCTCGAGAAACAACAACTGAGCCCAACATTTATGTTGCTAAGTAAAACATTCGTTAAGTGTGTTTGCCCCATTTTACAACTTTTCTTTCCATAATTGTTAAGTCAATCATTGCATTAAGTTAGTAACAGGATTAAGGGAATCTGGCTTTCCCATTGACTTTGCTTGTCAGAAGCCTGCAAAAGCTGATCACATGACCCATGGACATTGCAATCGTCATAAATATGAACCAGTTGTCAAGCATCGGAATTTTAATCATGTGACCATGGGGATACTGCAATGGTTGTAAGTGTGAAAAATGATCATAAACCACTTCTTTCAATGCTGTTGTAACTTTGCACAGTCACTAAATGAACAGTTGTAAGTTGAGGACTATCTGTACACATGACACCTTCAGAGAGGACAATTCTGTGAATGAGTCAGGGCTCATGTTTGGCAAGGATTTCTTTCCTCTGGTATGAACAGGGACATCTCTAGATACTTCCATTTTAAATTACACTCAGTAAACTATGGCTATTCTAGTTTTAACAATAGTTAATTTAAAGAACCCTACTTTATTGGAATTGAGATGCAACATTGTAGCTATGATTAAACCACCAAATCTTTTTTTATATAATCCTAAGGAAAAGGCAGCATACAGGCCCAAGCTTTATACGCATAACAGATTATTACTGAAAATGTAAAACAATTAGGAACGTGCTGTATATAGTTGCTGCTACTACTTTTGTAAAACAGTTTAATAGCAATGGCAGATTATTTTTCCAATTTTTGGATGATCTCTGGCAAGGGCGGGATGGGAGACGTGCATCTATTCTTGCTCTACTTGACCTCCCAGCAGATTTCGATACCATCGACCGTGGTATTCTCCTGGGGCAGCTTTGGGGACTAGGAGGCCTTGTGCTATACTGGTTCACTTCCTTCCTCTGCGGCCACTCTCAGTCAGTGTTGATCGGAGGGGAGAGATCCAGCCCTCGCCCACTGCTTTATGGGGTTCCACAGGGCTTACTCTTTTCCGCTCCTGTTCAACATTTATATGAAGCCGCTGGGTGGGATCATCCACCATCATGGACTGAGGTATAACCAATATGCTGATGATACTCAGCTGTATGTCTTGGCCCATGGTGAGTTAAGTAATGCCATGTCCTCCCTCTTGCAGTACCTGGAGGTTGTTAGGGGGCTGGATGGGGAGCAACAGGATGAAACTAAACCCTTGCAAGACTGAGTGGCTCTGGGTTTGGGGTTCATTGGCTCAGGCAGAATTGCCACCTTTGGTCTTGGATGGAGTGGCACTACCCCAAACAGACCCTGCGCATAATTTAGGAGGTTTAATCTGGACTCATAACTCCTGCTCAAAGAGCAGGTGGCATTTACACCCTTTCCTGGACAAACAGTCCCTACTCACAGTCACTCATGCCCTAGTTACTTCCCGTCTTGACTACTGCATTGTGCTCTACACGGGGCTGCCCTTGAAGAACATCCAGAAACTCCAGTTGGTGCAAAATGCAGCGGCCCGCATGGTTTTGTGCAGACCATAGTGGGCATATGTATCATCTCTCCTGCAGGAGCTGCACTGGTTGCCAATTTGCTTCCGGGTGCAATTCAAGATGCTGGTTGTCACGTTTAAAGCCCTTCATGGCTTGGGACCAGGTTATCTGAGGGACCATCTCCTACTGGTCACATCTACCCAACCCATCAGAGCAGGGAGGAAGGGAATGTTGCGGGTTCCATCCCCATGAGAGATACATCTGGTGGGACCCAAAAGAAGGACCTTCTCCATGGTGGCTCCCTCTCTCTGGAACATCATTCCCCCAGAAATTAGAACGTTCCCCACCACCCTAATACGCTGAAGACCTGGTTCTGCCAGCAGGCCTGGGGAACCCAGACCAGAACGGAGCCCATTAAATGGCTTGTGTGATCTGCTGTCGCTGGGGTGGGAGTTGGGGGGTGATTTTGTTATATTGTACTATATTTATTTATTTGATTCTTTTTGTTAGTTTTTATTGTTTTAAATGTGGTTTTATATTCTGTAAGCTGCCTTGAATCGCCATGGGCAAATAGGCAGCAATATAAATTCAATAAACAAATAAACAAGGAAGAAAATAAATATTTACATCAATTATGAAATACACAATACAGCTCCAAAATACAAATGTTTGAAAATATAACTGCTGATAACTTACCTGATTAATCTGATCCTTTAAATCCTCAAGATCCCCTTCCAGACTTTTTTTATCCCCAAGTGCTGTAGCAAGTGCTGCTTCTTTTGCATTTAGAGAAGCTTCAAATTCCCGAAGCTTTGCCACAGCACAAGTCAGATCAGATTCTTTTTTTGCATAGCTAAAACAAATCAAAAGTTCAGTTCAAAGAGTAAGAATTTGCAATGAATTAACTTAGGTACAGCAAAGTTTGTAATGAAACAGGCTTATTTTAATGAGATGCATTTGGCTTCTTCAAGAAACATTTTAAGGATCCAGCTGTGATGTAGCTGCTTTCCCCCCCACCCAAACTGCTTCTAGGATAACACAGTAATGCAGCAATATCCCTGCTGCTATTAAGGCAGATAAATCGGTTGATGTATGAGCACAGCAAGGAAGGTAAAAAAGAAAAAAGGCCAAATAAACAATGCAGATATGTGCTGGAAAAGTTGCTCTTTTTGCCTTTAAAGCTTTACAATGGGAAAAATCTAATTCATATTGGTGGGTTGCATTTATGTTGTGCTTTATTTGGTAGGCAACTGTATGTTGGTGGAACTGAGGTTGTACAAATCAAAAGACTACTAAACTTATTTATGTGTTTTAATCTAATAATAGCAACAGATTTATTTGCAGGTATGTAGATTTCATTGATACAGCAAAGTTTATCAAAACTTTTCTGAAGATGTTTAACACATGCTTATTCTTGTAGGAATTTTAGCAAGGAAAGAATGGAGAAGTCTTATGTTATAGTGTGTTTAAGTAGAATTATATTATAGTATCAAATATCCCTAATTTATATTAGGTTGGTGATTAAAATCTGCTACCTAGTATCATTAGCTTACAAACCTATTAATTACAGTTTCTTAACTTCTTGTGCAGTGCAAGCATTTTTGGTACAAATGCTTTTAATTAACAGAGATGTTACACTTAAATATAACCTGCATTTTAGAGTAGGGGTGTCAAACTCAAGGCCAGCAGGGTGCTTAGATCCGGCCCATGGGGCTGCCCTGGAAACAGTGAAGGACTGGCGCATGGTGCCTCTGCCAGCTCAATATCACTCATGTCAGGAGCAGCCCTCCCAGGCTCCGTTTTCTGCTGTGACAACCTCCTGAAGCACTGTCAGAGAAAATGGAGAGGCCCTCTGAAGCTGTTTTTGCTGGCAGAGCACTACAGGAGGCCATCACAGCCAAAAATGGAGCCTGGGAGGGGGGTGCCTCCGATACGAGTGACGTCAAAATGGCCACACCCACCCGGCCCAAAAGCTGAAACACAATTCTAATGCAGCCTTCAATGAAATTGAGTTTGACACATCTGTTTTAAAGGGAAAAACTAAACTAAAATCTTGGGCAAGTATAAAACTCCACATTCCAAATATTTCATCTATATACCACCCTAGAGCTGGGATAGAAAAATTTGCAAAAGAAGGAGAACATTGGAGATGAAAAGAACCAGGTAAACACTGATTTCATTTTATATACTATTCCTGAAAGAATAAAGGCGAAATTGGATATTTGAAAACATAAGAAAAAAATCTATAGAACTTTTATCAAGTACCATAACATGAAAATTATCCAGTGCAGCAGCTACTGCATAGAGAATTTCTACATGGACTATCTCACCTAAGGAGTGTTGTGGTGGTCATAAAACAGATCATTCACATTACTGATCTGATTTTATGACCTTTTTCATAATGTATGTGAAATTCCAATGGTTTAGATCCTTAAACAACTAAAATAAACCTTACTTGTCAATCCAAGGATAATAAATGGAAACTTCAAACTCTGAAGAACAAAGCAGAAGCAGGAATTTCCCCCTCAAGTGGATTTAAAAAAAAAAAATGCGGTTACTTCCATTTGGTTTTCCTTCCTCTATTTCTATCAAAACCTTTCCTACAGCCGGCTGATAGGCAGATAAAATCAATCCACAAAAATCTGTGTTGGTTATCAGAACAGTATACAGCAAATTGGAGAGTGGCTACAGAATATGTATAATACATATAAAATGACTGTGATTTATTCTTTGTTCTGTGGCTGTGGGTAAAGGAAAATACTCAGTTAAGGGAACAGCTACCTAACTCTTCAGAAATAAATGTTCATTCCTTTCTCCTTTTGTACCTTTTAACTTCTTTGCTTTATACTGACATGCATAATAAACAAAAAAATGAGCAAACAAAAATCCCATATAGCTATGGTTTCTTTCTGTGGCTTGTCATATCCACAGCATAGTATTTGAATGAAATGACTAACCAGATTTTTAACACATGCATTTCCCTTAGTGTTAAACTAACTTATTCTAATAACTGTTATTCTAAGAATGGGAGAAGATGCTAATACACAGGACACGCAAGACTTATTGCAATTAAATATATACATATACATACATACATATATAACTTTCTTTTCTAAAGGTAGTTCTTGCTTAACAACCATTCATAATTGCAACAGAGTTTAATGAAGGGACTTACAACTTGTACCTGAAGGCTGTTGCAATGCTCCTTGGTTATCTGAATTCTGGACACTTGGCAACTCATCCATACTTAGAATTTGATTGCCAAATGCCTGCAATCATGTGATTACCATTCATCATCTTCCTTGCTGGCTTCCCCAGAAAGTCAAAAGGAAAGCAGGCAAAAGAAGTCACAAGCTGCTGCTGCCTGTTCAGAAGACTCCCCCTGATTCAGAAGGAGGGGGGGTTGCTGACAAGGGTGCATCCTGAATTCCAAGCAAGATTTTGGCATAGGGTGTTTACAGCATGGGACATTTGCAGTCTACAACTGAAGAAATGTATTTAGCCTATCTCTCCTAATGAGATCTTCCACAATGTGGGACGTGAAACATCTGTTTCAATTTTGCTTGTTAGGAACAGTTGCCCTATGCACCAAACAAATCATAGTTTATACTTATTGAATCAATTAAGTCATTGTCTAAAGGCAGCCAATGATAAACATGTATTTTAATATTACTTTATAAATATCTTTTTCTAACAATGGAACAACCTATTTTAAGGGAAATGACAGCCCTAAAAAGCTAGCAATCATTATGAAAGTTAAAATCGGACAAATTCAATATTTATATTTGAAGTGGATTTGAAGCTAATGTTTTTGGTATTTTTTCCTACTCATGTATTCAAAGAGATGGGCTGGACAACTGTTTTTATTAAAATATTACAAATACCTCAGTTTATTGAAGAGCAGCTTACTTTCCCATTATAAGCAGAACTGCTATTCTAGCCATTTCCTATACGATCCTGGATAACCTCAATGGTATTTGCAAAAAACTTGGATTTGATACTTCTTGATAATACTACACAATGTCTCTTTCCCCCCCAAACGCTATTTTTTTTTGTTACCAAATTTGCTTTTCCTATTATAATTGTATATAATATAATGCATTATATTGGTGACTACACAAAGGATATAAGGAATAACATACTGGAACATACAACATACTGTTACATCATTACATTACATTGTATTATTCTGAATGTAATACTGAAACTAAGGCATTACATTTTCTATTTATCACTATTGGGAACAGACATATTTTTTTCATTTTCATAGAATGGAAGTTCACAAGTACTATAGCTATTAAGGTTATTACCAAGCCCAACTTCCAGAAGTTGTTATTGACTCAGTGCTTACCTATGGCTATCCCCAAGAAAATAACTGAATTTCCTATAATTATTCACAAGTGTGCTGTATATAACTCCATTGTCTTTTAGATGGGAAGGGAATTTTTTTTAAAAAAGATATTCCTTAATCCTATATCTGAGATCTTTGCTTCAAATTCTGTTTGTTATGTTGTATTTTCTTTTTATACGTTTTCAAATATGATTATCTTCTGGTGTTCTTGTAAGAGAAGTCAACTTTAGCAAGTAAAAAAATAATAAAACAACAATGCAGTATTGCCCACAATGCTAATATGATCATCTATTCTCTCTGTAGACTTTCTTGGTTTACTGTATTTTAGTATAAATAGAAACAATAATAATTGAATGTTAGAGGTTGAACATTAAATAATAAATATTACAGTTCTGTAATCATGTATTTGAAAAATTCTTTCAAAATTCTGCCACATAGAATTAAAGAGAAAAAGATTTGACCATCCTATTTGTCACATTCATAAAAGATGTCCACAAGCATACATTCTGAAGTAGAAAACCCTAATAAAGCAAGATAAAGCCCTTTCTTAGAATTATTTAAGATTATATTTTCACATGAAATTGTTATTATAAGTCATATCAGGAACTAGTATGAAGAAATTTAATAATTATAGAAACCTATGAAAGTATGAACATTTACTTTACGCTATCTAGTTAAACTAAACAAACTTTTGCTCATTTTCTAATATACATATAATACCCCTCTTTGTCAACTGTCTAATTTTCTAAATATTAGTTAATAATTCTAATCAATACTGTTCAAATATTATTGTATTAAATACAAATGTATTACGCTTGGCAACTATATATACATATAATACATATAATATACTGTAATTCAAATATATAAGCATTGTATTATTTATTTCTCCAGCTTTTTTACATAGTTTTACAGATGCAATTCACAGGTTATCAAATGGAAACCCATCAAATCCCAAAAGTACATACCCAACTCTATTACATTTGTTATACTGCCTGCCTCTTCTTTGCAGTACAAATCAACTGATCTGCAGCAGGCAGCTTGGATACTTTTCTTATTAAACACAGATTTTAATATCTGAGCATACCTCACTTTATAAAATATTTCATATGAAGCTATTATTAATGCTTGACAGAAACTTTCCCAAGGCGAGTACCAATCCACCTACACTCATACAAAATTGAACTTGCTGAAAAGGCAAAAATGATACAACAGATGTCAGAGTATCATGACAGCAAAGCTTTGAACTCTTAATTTATAGCATATTAAAGAGTGATTGAAAGATGAATCACTGTGAAAAAGCTTGGATTTACACATATTTTTAGTAGCATAGCTGTAAACTAGGGATCCAAGGTGCAATCCAAAATCATGTTTATCTGCCCATTTGGTGAATGTAACAGGTTTTATCATTGCAGTCTAAAGATGGAAAGAAAGTAAAGTCTTCTATTACTGTAACCCCTGTTAGATTTGACCAGATTATCTAGCTAAAGCTAATCTACAGGTAGTATAACTGGTCATTTAACAACCATTTAAAGTTACAATGGACATCCCCAACATATTTGTGACCGGTTTTGGGGGTTTCAACAGCTGTACAAACGTCCTTGAAATCACATGATTGTATTTTGATGTTTGCTAACCAGATCACCTTTGCAGTTGTTAAGTGTCCTGTGGTCATATGAGATCACTATTTGTGATCTTTTTTTTTTTTCAATTTCCACTGAAAACCTACCTATTGGGGTAAATTGATTCATCTAAATGACTGACAGTTGTTTAATGACTGTTGTAAAACAACAATAACTTCAAATCCAATCACGATACCTCAACTTATGACCATGACTTACAACCAGGCTAAATTATAGTCGTAACTCAAGTATTATCTGCAGACTGTTCAAAATAGCCTTATTTCTCATGCATAGCCATTTTTGAATAAGAAAGGTTAATATTAATTAAATTAATGTTAAAATTTAAATTAAAGGCCCTATCTAACTATATGAAAAGGCACATCTATTTTCCCAGGCTACTGTCTTAAGAGCACAGTGGTTTCGTGGGAAGACATATGTTTACTCAAATATAAATGATAAATTCTCAATCAGTACAATGTTTAAAAGACTGAAACTACTGTATAAAAGAGACAGTAATAATTTTGTATTGTGTACATTATGAAATACACAAAGCTACCTGCTCCCTTTTCTAATTTTCACAGTATAAACATTTTACTATGAGAAATAACCAACTTAATAGAAAGTGGAAAGTGAACAACCTGAAAAAAACCTATACACATAATAATCAGTTAACATCAGTGCAAAATGGTTCCTTCAAAGCCCCCAACTGAAACACTTGAGTTTTTTTGAAAAATATGAAAATGTCTATTACTAAACAGCACCTCATCAAGACCCTTGAAGCAGCTGCTTTGATGTACAGGCAGAAAAGATGTTTCCACCTATGCCTCTGGTGAAGTGGAAGAGCTAGTTTTAAAGCTTTAATAGGAGGTACCTTAGTTTTTTTTGAGTAAAGCTGCTTATCTCAAATTGAATCTGTCCAACTCGCCACAATGCAAAGCCATTTTGCAAAACCTATTAAATATACCTGGATCTCTCAAAACTGATTGGTATAGTATTATAAATAAACCAATCCTAAAATCACTGAAAAATCTATATTATGGTATATATTGCTAAAGTTGAAGTAATTTCCACCTATTCAGATTAGGATGGTAATGAAAACATATCGTTTAATTCCAAGTTTTGCAAATATATGGTTTATACCATTATTAGATTTTTATATTTTTGTAACCATTAGTATCAGATACATACATATTTGCAATGAATGCAATTTTCACTCAGATGCCAATACATACTTGGACTTAAAAACTAGGGTTTATTGTTTGTTGATGGGAAATTATATATATTTAAATCAACAAATATAGAAGGCACCAATTTATGAGAAGTTGCCCTAGAGGCACATGTCAAAACTATAAATGAAATAATCTAAATTTCAAAGGAATAACAAAAAAGAAATATAGCTAACATTTAAGAACAAAAATTGCAATATCGTAACAATTAAGAATGTAGCTGCTTTCCTTAAAATGAATTTGTTTGCTATTTTCATTTTCAATGATACAAAGATTCTTATTTGCAAATAGGTGCATACTTGTCCACTATTTTTTTCTTTAGCAAAGTTCAAATGACTAGCTCCACACAAGTATCTTCAGACAGACATTCCTGAACTATTGAAAATGGAAATATGAATCCTTTTTGTAAATGTGCATGATTTTAATACTTGATACCTATGCACACCTTCAAGTTTTCACAGAAAACAGATTTTTAAATAGCATCCAAAAACACAGTGAGACTTGACAGAAAGCTTTTTAATGAAACTAACAAAATCAACCTCACAATGTGGAACACTTGATACTTATATAACATGGAAGAGTCCAGATTCCTTCATCAGTATCTCCAAATAAGAGTTGGAGAAACTCCTGTCTGTAAGAACTGAAAAGCAGTTCCCAATCAGCATCAACAATATTCGCCTAGGTGGACCAATGAAATGACTTCTACAAAGTCCAATATTACAGAGTCCAATATTATTACAAAATAACCATATTTAGACCTCCAGGTAAATGTTGAACTTTATAATCAAATATTCACATTCAAAACTGAATGATCAATCCAAAGGTGAAAAGTGATCGTTCAGAAAATAAACAGTTGTAGCAGAGGGAAGAACAGGAAACTTATTTTCTTTCATTCAATCAAGTAAGAATACATGAGCTGAAGCACATGGCCCAGATGGCAAAACTGAATTAATATACTAGCAGAAAAATGAATGGGGGATAGGGGGAGGGGACAGTAGCATGCCCTCAAAGCATTTGTTTCTCATTTACGACCATACCAAACACTGAGATAGGAATCTTATCTGAATTTCAAATGATTCATATTTCTCAATTATATGACCTTTCAAAACAAGGATTTACAACACAGAATGACAGAAAAGCTAAACGTTAAGGTTGGAATCAATAGATCCTTCCATTAATATCCCGCAGTATCCTGTAACATCAGATATAAACTACCCACGGCCCCTTAACCAAGCTGTAGTGCTTCTGCTTCGCTTGTTACTCATCTTCTGCCTCCATGGTCGGTGGCAACGGATGCATTGGGGGGGGGGGTGACGATTTTGCCGAATGAAGGTGGATGAAAGACAATTATCGGAGATAACAGAGGATCGCTTGGTCGGTTACATCAAAAACCAATATTCCCCCCTGCCTTAATTTCCCCCTCAGGAACATGTACCCTGATGGGCGATCACGTGGCTACGTGAAGGGAGTCTCTAAGGGACGAAAGCAAACCACATGGCCCCGGCTGAACGGTCGTCCTGGATCCATTAATGATTTATCTCCCGTTAAAGTTACAATGGGTTCTCGGGGGGCGGGGGGGAACAGGCCCCAAAGTAAGCCACTTACTTGCCAAGGAGCTGGTCGTGTTCAGCGCGGATCTTGCCCACCTCGATCTGCAATCTGGCTCTTTCCTGAGCCGTGTCGTCTAAAGAGCGCCTGGCATCGGCCAGCTCGTTGTCATAGAGGATTTTAAGGCCGGTGAGTTCACGGCCACGCACCTCTTCCCGCTCGGTGACTTGGAGGTGGAGCGCGCTATTCTCGATCTCCAAGCTGCGCACCTTGTCGATGTAAACGGCCAGGCGGTCATTGAGCTCCCGCAGTTCCTCCTTCTCTTGCAGGCGGCTGATGCGGGTCGGACTAAGCGGTGTGCTGGCCGCACTGCTCCGGGTGCGTTGCCCTATCGGTGTGGAAGCCGCCACAGCAGCCGCCATGGCGCGAACAAAGCGCGGGGAAACGGGGATGAAGATAAAAGAAGGGCGAAGCGGGAAACCGGCGGTGTCGGTAGGCTCGAGCCGAAGGACGGCGCCCGAAAGTTTCTGGGGGGAAAAAAGGTCAGAGGACGCAGACGTCTCCCGAGCCCAGCTGAACAAATCGGATTGAAAAGCAGAAAGACTTTATAAGCAAACTCGAACAAAAAAAATATTAAGAATGCGCCTTGCTTCAGCTGTAAAAAAAAGAAGGGGAGACAAAAGTGAAGCGAAAGAAAAAAAAAAGAGCTCCAAGGTTTCAAATGAATGAACTGCGGAGGCGAAAGGAAGCGACCAGGCGGGAAAAAGGAGAAAAAGGAAAGAGGAGGAGCGAAAACAAATGAGGCTTCTGCAGGTGCTGAGAGGGAAACACAGGGAGGGATTTTTTTTTTTTTTAAAGGGAAGCGGCAGAAGGAAAAGTGCAGATGCTTCGAAGGAGACCCGCGCAGACTCCCGCCGGCGTTTGCTGTTGGAAAGAGCAAAGCTAGTTACCCAACCGAGACGGTGCACAGCCTCCGGCCGCTCCTCCCGCGTAGAAAGGCACACAAAACAGGCGGGCTCAGCGCAAAACCAATATGGCCGCCACGCGCCTCGGCTCCCCCCCTTCCCTATTTCCCCCGTCCTCTCCGCGCAGAACCCTACCTCACGTGTCCGAAGCTTAGCCAATCGGACGGCGAAGCGCGCTCAGCTTCGCTGTTTATGGCGATCGGGACGCAAAATTCAAAACGCGCAGACTTGCAACTGTCAGCGAGATAGCGGCGCGCGCGCTTTCACCGCTCCACCGCCCACCTTCGCCTGCGCGCGCGTATGCCTTGCTCTGCTCTTGCTACCGCCGTCCTTTGCTGCTGCATCCCCTCCCCGCCCCCGGTCGGGAATTGCTCAGAGGAGGAGAAGGAAGACGGGGTCGCGCTTGTGTTCTCCGCTCTTGTTTTCCTTCCCAGCTGCTGCTTCGGTGTCGAGTTTCTCCTTTCCCTCATTAATGCGGGTGTCCTACATAGCCTTATTCCTCGCCGATAGCCAGAGAAATATGTCCGGTCAAAAAGGGGGTGCTCGAATGCCCCAGCGTGTGAACCCGAGTTGTTGATTGGTTTTGGCTGGGCTTGCTTTCGATATTAAGGCTGGAGAAATTTGAGTGGTTTAATAGTGACTCTTTGAAAACCTGGATTGACCCAGCTCATTAAGCAACAACTGGGTTGGGTTTTTTGTGGCTTTACTGTGGTGTGACCCAAACCGCTGTGGATTGCTAGTCAGGGTTTTGTGGCCGAACGTAAAGGCAGCCGATCGTGTTTTATGCACGAATAAAGCGAATAATGGCTCGGTGTGTAGTTTGAAGCCAAGCTTAGCCTGAGGTTATGCATGGCACCAAGGATTACTTGCTGACTTTCACAATTGGCTAACTTCACACAGCAAATTTAAGCCAGAAATTTAGTTGGCTAGCCATAGGTCTCATACATGGTCTGTTAAAACTCAAATCCTGTGGCTGAAGAAATGAACGTTTTGTGAGTTAATGCCTGCAATTGATCTTTGAAGGCATGTTGGCTGCATCCCAAAATAAATAATTCCTGGGCCAAAGAAAAAAGGATTTTAATTAACATTTAAATTGAGTTAAAATTATGGTTGCTTTCATTTTTGTAATTTTCTCTTATCGGATGAAAAAATTAGTAGAAATGTCTGAAAGAACACTTGAGATTTTAAATGAGTTCCCTGAGGTCTTAGGTTGCGTCGTTTTGGCTTAAGTGTTATGTGTAAACTACATCTGAGGATGTGTTCATGTATACTTAACCATGACTAATTCAGCCAAATTAACGTATTTGAATTCCAAATAGTTAACTATGTGGCTAGGTTCACACGATAGGTTCAGTCAAAATATAGTTAATTTTTTATTCATTTCTGGAATACATAGCTAATGTGTTTCTCATATCTTAGCAGTTTAAAAATGTTAATATAAATATAAAATTATGGTATTGCTGAGTAAATATCAAAATACTACCAAGCTGCTGTACATGATTGTGTTGATATGCAATTAATTAACTGTTAAGTCGCATAATTTTACAATTGTCTGTTCAGAAGCAATCTCATTCAGTTAGACTTCTCCCTGCCAATTATTATAGATTGGAACTAAATACTACAAATAAGTTAGATACTTGTGATTATGAGTCTATGCTTGTTTGCTCTGAAGTGACAATAGAATGCCTCTTCAAGAATTAAGAATTGGGTGGGGAAAACATTTTTCTACATGACTAGCATTAAGAGAAAAATTAACAATCCTTTCTGGCATGCCAGGACACCAATGTGTTTCAAAACAAAACAAAACATAAAATGTATCCACAGATACAAGGTTTTATATATATGTATGTATGTATGTATATATGTATATGTGTACATATGTATATACATATATTGCTGTTTTTCAATTTTTGATAAAATTATAATTTATTGAATGTTTGAGATGATTGCATAATGCTGAAACTAAAGCTTGCAACAGGGTGACTTCCTTTGCAGAAATGATGAATTTGCTATGATGTTTTGGCCTGGCTAAGATAAAAGAACTCTTGAATCTTCCAGTTTTTAGCTTGGTGACTTGACCACTAGACCACACTAGCTCTATTTAGTCATTATTTTTTCTCATTTATTTTCATTCTTTTCATTCTGACATTTTTCTTATTCTGTTCTTAATTTTGTAAAAGTTGCATCTTATGTTTATGTTTTTTCCCCCTAAGATGTTTGGCTTCTAATCTTTCAAACTGGTCCTAAATTCTCAAGTTCTTGCAATTTCATAGTCACTGGCAATTCTATTTGAAACTCTCACATAATGCTCCTTAATTTAAAAGAGCTTATTCTCATGTAATCATGTATCAAACTTTATTTCTTTTTTTAAACAAAAGATGTCTTAAAAAGTAGGGTTTATTAGATGATCTCATATGTACTGGAAAACAGAAATGAAATCCGGTTCATAATTCTCTGAGGGAGATGGGTGGTTCAAAAATGTAAAGTAAATGATATATCCAGGCCAGCTGAGCCTGAACTGCGATAAAATGAGCATTGTTTCTTTTTGTCTTTTAAAAACAGGTCTTGCTTTTTTTCCAGCTCTCTTACATATTTTTTAAGATTAAAAGTCTCTTTAATTTGTAGTTATTTTGGGGGGAAAACAATATCTCTGCTTTATGTCTCATAATGTATGTATTATTGAGGATAAAGATATGGTATGCCAAAATATATAATAAATAGAATGGACTAATTTGTTTCATCCATTCTGTAACTGAATTAATCCAGAATACTGTACTTATTTCTTTCTGAGAAACAATAATATCATCCAGATATACATGTATTCTTCATCCAAATTTAGTATTTTGTTTTAACTAAACCTGTGTAACAGGATTTTTAAAATATGTGAGAATACACTCAAAATCACATGGATTAGCTGCACCTTGGCAACTTTTCAGCTCATACAGAAGTGATTACTGTCTAATCACTGCCCTTTTAATCCACTTTTGCTAGTAAACAGTTCTGGTAAACAAAAAAAGAAAGAAAAACAAGCATCAAATCATGCATCGACTTGTTTTTAATGTGTTCCTATGGGTTTTTTTTCAAAATTAAGTTAAATGGGTTGATGAAATAATGCAACTGTGTTCTATGAATATGTTCTGTGAATGTTTAGTCACACTGAGATATAAGACAATTCATATGAAGATCATATCTATAAAACCTTTACATCTTTTAATGGGATTATTTAGTAAGTCTAACAATGTTGTGATTATAAACATCTTTCACTAGGTTTACAGAATATACAATCCTAATTAAATAATATTAAAATATTAGGATTAAAGGGCAGAAAATAAACAGCAACATCAGATAAATATTATTTGGTATAATATTATCCTTAGGCCAAAAATACATTTTTTTAGTTGGCACAAAATAATATGATAGTAACAATCATACCACTTTGTTGTAATCTTCAAATAAATGTGTTCTAAAAACTTATTTAGAAGTTTTAAAGGTGAATGCAACATAAATTTTTAATGGATGCAGTGTTTTGTAAATTGCATTCCTTTGATTTTAGAATTAGAGTATTTGTTTTGATAGTGTAAAAGTATTCAAGTGTAAACTTGCACATTGAACCTAATGTCACAAATTTTATTTCTTTTATGCAGTTTAATATCTATGAAGCTGCTGGAAAAAGTCTTGTATCAGTTTGGAATTTGGTATCATGAATATGTTGTCCATCTGTACATTGGTACCCCAATCTGGACCTGTGATGGCTCAGTTGTCTTGCTTTAATGCCAAGAGGCTATGAGTGTGTGAATAAAACAAGACAGGCTGAAGCTGAACTTTAGGCACATGATTATTACTTTCCAGATTTGGGTATTTAGTGCAGATGTACCCAAACTCTTCTGGTCACTGAGCCCTTTATGAGATTTCAGATTGTTGATCGATGCCCAAACATTTATTATATGAAAATAAAATATATTTTAACTAATACTATTACAAATAATAATTAAAATGGGTAGTCTCTTGTATGTTGATATTGACCACTTTGAAGAACTTGCTCTAGGGGAGCCATTATCTCTGATAAAGTATGTGATTTAAGGTTGCTCATGGACTCACTTTTTGGTGAATAGGTGGAAATCATGACCAACGTGGCCTTTAACTCTGTGGCTTATCATACCTAGAATGTGATGTGAGGATCTTTCTACAGCACAGGTAGTTCTCAGATTACAATAACTGAGCCTAAAATTTATGTTGCTGAGTGAAACATTTGTTAAATGAGTTTGTCCCATTTTACAACTTTTCTTGCCACAATTGTGAAGTAAATCACCGCTGTTGTTAACTTAGTAACCTAGTTGTTAAGTAAATCTGGCTTCCCCATTGATTTTGCTTCTCAGAAAGTCACAAAAGGTGATCCCATGACCCCAGGACACTGCAATTGTGATAAATATGAACCACTTGCCAAACATTTGAATTTTCATCATGTGACCATGGGGATGCTGCAACAGATGTAAGTGTGAAAGTGGTCATAAGTCCCTTTCTTCAGTGCTGTTGTAACTTTGAACAGTCATTAAATGAACTTGTAAGACAAGGACTACCTGTAATTCATGCCATTATCATTTCTTACCCAGACTATTGAAGGAAGGTGTTCCCTTTTCTGAAATGTGTCTGTCTGGGTTTAGGGAATGGTACCAGCTGTGGCCATAGGAGAGAGGGAGTAGGAGTGGCTGGTTAAGGCTGCTCAGAAGATAACATGGATATGTGCTAGCAATGGTTAATTCGTCCTTGAGAGACAGAGTGTTTACAGTGTCATTTAAATACTTGCCTTCTCGGGAAGCATTGCCAGACCTAATTGTCCTAGACAATCTTTTCCCAATCTACTATCTGCCTTTTTGTGGGGAGGTGGTTGAAAAAATGGTGATACTGCACTGCAGTTCCAGAGGAAACTTGAAGAAACAGAGTATCTAAACCTCTTCCAGTTGGGTTTCAGGCCCGGATATGGGACAGAATCAGTTTTGATCACTTGGATTATTTCTGGCAGGAATAGGATGGGGTTCTTCATTTTGGCTCTTCTAGATCTTTCAGTGGCCTACAATACCATTGACCATGGTATACTTTTGGGTTAGCTCCAAGAGTTGGGGTTGGAATGTCACAGTTTTCTGCGGGTTCATCTTTCTTTGAAGTTGGTCCCAGCTGGTGTTAATAAGGAGAGGTCTATCTGTTCCTTTCTAACATCTACATGAATGCTACTGTGTATTAACATGCAGATGGTATCCAATTGTATATCTCCATCCTGGACTATTAAATGATGCTATGGATTTTCTTTCACTGGGCTCCACATCCAAGACCTAAGATGATAAACTTCAGATACAGAACACCCCCCCCCCCCACACACACATAGTCACTCCTTACTGTGAACAATAAACCAGCTTAATCCAAGGAGTAGCTATGGGTGGTTTCTTCTGTATCTGGGGGTTTATCTTTGGTTTTGGATGTGGTTGCATTGCATCAAACAGACCCATTTTCCAATTTGGAGGTAATCCTAGACTCAGGACTCCTCAAGTAGCAAGTGACGGTTATGGTTAGGAGGGCCTTTGTTTAACTTGGTGTTCTGCACCAACTATTATCTTTCCTGAACCAGGAGGCCTTTCAGTTACTCATGCTGTGGTCATTTCCCATCTGAACTATTTTCTACACGGGGCTACTCTGGAGTATTTGGAAGCTACAGCTAGTAAAATGCAAGAGTGCAGGCAATTCAAGCCCCTTAGGACTACACACATAGCACCTCTCCTGTCTGAGTTACATTGGATGCTAGTTTACTTCAGGATGCAATTCAAGATGTTATGATCTTTAAAGTCCTTCATGACATGGGCCCAGGTTACCTTAGAAACCATCTTGTCCCAATTACATTAACTTGTCCCATCCTGGTCAGGCAAAAAAGACATGCAACAATCCCTACTGATTAAAATTTTTTGACTAGTAGGTGTACTTTGCTATTACTCTTACCCTGACATGAGGTTGGACCCCACTCTTCTGGCTATCCCGAAGAATGTCAAACCTGGCTTTCAATGTCATGGGAATCCAAGAGTTGTACAAAACCCTGCGATGGTGCCTTGACAGTATTCTCTCCATTTTTAAATTTTTGTCTATGTTTTATAAGAATTTTCTGTTTGTTTTTTTACTTATAAACTACTCAGTCACTTAGGCAATGAGATGGGTGGTAGGATACCACTTTCTGTTATAGCCCGGGCACTGTAGAATGAGCTTCCTGTAAATATTTTATCTGATTCTCTTCCTGAATGCTGCTTTAAGGGCATTACAGAGGTTATTAAAGATTGAACTTTTCCAGGCAGTATTTTATGTTTAAATTGTCACTTCTATGGATTTTACTTATTTTGTAATTTATGTTAAATAATATCATGAGAACTAGATTTGCTGTTTGTGTTTGATTTTTAACAGAAATATTTTCATATTTATGTTATTATGCCTGATAAGATTTTTATTATTGTAGGTTTTTGACTAATTTAGGAAAGTAGAAATGTCATACATATATAAATAGAATAGAACCTACTATCAAAAACAGTATGTGAACAGTGGTTTGGTAGCAGAGGTCATTATATAAGTCTTAACATTGTTTAGAAGAAAAATGCTCAAAAATTATGTTATATATGATAGTCTGGTATAGTAGCTAGCATTGATAAAACATAAATGATCCAAAACATTTCACTTTCCTTACATTGTCTGGTGACTCAAAATCTATACTGTAGAGAAGTAGCCTGTGGTTAATGATTAGAAATTAGAATAAGGGAAACTAAACAGTGTTCTCCAGATATTTTAGAGTAGAAAGTTGCAGCAAATGTAACATACAGCAAGGGATTGTTGAAAGTAGTCCTGAATCCCTGCTTCTGGAATATATCAGAGAAGCTACTAAAAACTAAGCACTGATTACCTTATAAGCTCTGGGTAATGCCAATTGCTAGTGACTGACATCACAATTACAAAGTAATTTCTTTCACTACCTATAGCCAATTCATAATACTAGAAGAGAATTATATATGCAACCTTAAAAGAAAGCATTCATTCATCATGTTTATATGGCCACATCTATCTCACAGAGAACTGCCTCGGTGCCATATAACAAAGCTACAAATATATATTAATATTATTAACACTTTAAAATTATAAAAAGCACAAAATAAAATGTGGATAGTGATCAAAGTGACTAGTGAACTTATATAATCATTACCAATTATAATACTTCAGTCAACCTATTTGCAGAAATACATTAGTTAAAATTTCAATATTCCTGTTATTTGTATCTCTGTCTACCCTATTAACAGTAGTGAGCAGAAAGGAACAACTAATTTCAACCAAGACAATGGAAAAAACTAAATTGTAAATGCAAACAATATTTTGCATTTTCATGAACTAGAAGAGCCAGTTCTTTTATTGTTCATAAAAATTTGTATTTCAAACAAAAACTATGCTACACATTAGTATTAACTTCTGAATTTGAAAGAGATACTTTCAAGTGTCTTGAATTAACGTAAAGTGTATAACCTCAGTTATATATATTTAGAACAATATTCCCTAATCGGGAATTTTATTGTTGCATTACATTATAGTTCCATTCATCCCATCAATGCAGAAAAAGTCATTATCTTGACAGGATGGATGTTTTATTGTTTCCATCCTGCTGGGCTTGTGTCTGCAGGCTTTGGAATACAGCACTTTGTGTTGGAATTAGACTGCTTATTATCTGATTCTAACATTTAGCTTCCATAAGATATGTTTCATGCTAGGCATAAATCTTGATGTAGAACATTCTATCTTACTGGAAGTAATAACAGCTTAGTGTAGTTGCATTTTTGCAGTTTTGTTTTATGCTCTTCTGAATTTTATGCCATCATATGTGCTTTTTATATAGAGCACAATATAATGTATTATAAATTGCATCCTGTACATTGTGAGTTTTGAGGCAAAAGGTTCTTTGTTTGCAAAGAAACTGACAGATAACGTATTTAAGTATTCTGCATGTTCTCACTTTTTCCTTCTTTTGATTGCAGCCTTTTATTCTTTCCAATCTAACAATGTAGGGTAGAAATTATATATAGAGTTGTTTCTGAATCTGGCTATCAAGCAGAATAATTCTCTAAAAACTGACAAGTGGGAGACAACTCTACCCCCAAACAAGACCAACTGAGACAGCTGAGTAGTGACTTGCAGAAATGTACATACAACATACTGCTTTGTCAACACAAAAGACAATCCAGACACCTTCTACATGGCCACTGCTGGTAAAAGGATTAGAAATAATTGAAAAAGTTATGCTCTGCAGGCTTTCCCTGACTTGCTTGTTCTTTTCAGACCAATAGAACAATGGGGAGAAATTTTGTAAAGGGATATAGGATAACTATCCCCCAAAATGGGTCCAAATTGATATGGTGGGAAAAACTGCAAAAGAAATACCACATTGGAAATTAGACAAGATCTAGCCAGGTGTTGACAAGGGGAAAAAAATCTCAGTGTGTCCCTGTGCTACCAACTGCTTCTTTCTTAAATCTACCTCTCTGCCTTTCCAGAACAGAACTATTTTTAAATAATTGGGAAGAATTCTAGAAGTCAAGCTGTGTAGGCTTCCTTAACTGGCTTACTAGATTCCAGAACTGCTTGTGGCCAATTAGAGCAATGATGGTGACAAATGATACAGATTTATGCTCAGTTGAAAAATAATCCTGGCTATGTAACCTTAGAGAGAGAGAGAGTAAGATTATAAATGTACTCGTAGTTGCTGTAAGAATTTTGGAAGCCCCCTTTTTCCCCTTCTTTTTTTTTTTAGCTTCTTTCTTTTTTATTTTTCTCTTCAAATCAAAATTTGCATTGTGTTTATTTTGCCGAAAGTATCTTTAATAAAAATTATTTTTAATAAGGAAGAAAAATAATCCTGGCCACAAGCATAGAACATCTCCCCTAAACATTTTCTGTAGTTCTCAATAACTTAAAATTTGCTGCAGAAGTTACCAGCTCATGCAGATTTGTTAAGGTACATCCATGCTGCTCTATTTCAAACTTCTCCAAGGCATTCTACTAAGATGCCTGGACATCTTTATCTCGGTGAGGGACCACTGCTGCTATACTGAGTGAGAATGACTCTTGAGGTAATTGCCCTGCAATTGTTGTTAATGTCATTAACATCTAAGTTGTTAAACTGGTCTAATTAAATAGTCTGCTTTAATCATTACTAACTCTTTTAAAATGAGAAGAAATATGCTGTTTCCCCCAAAATAAGACCTATCCAAAAATAAGCCCAAGCATGGTTTTTTACCCAATATGAATTAGTGTATAATATATAATGACATTTAGATTTTGGATTTGGGTTTAGACTTTTCTCCATTTTGAAATAATTCCCACTTCCTTCTAATTTCTCTGATGTCATTGAACCAAAGAAACATCTTGCATATGTATTTAGATAGCACAACCTTTTGGTTATGTTGCCAAAATCCATACAGTATTCTGCTGTATTATAATTATCCAAGTTCATGAGAAACTCTGTGTTGAAAAAAGATGTCTTAGGATATCTGAAAAGAAAGCTGATTAACAATATTGTTTTCATTGTAGTTAACACTTCTAAAGAAAATTGGGTGAGTGAAGAGAAGATCTTTAAAAATTGGCAGGTCCGAGTACTCTTCTATTGGAATGCTAGCTTAAAGGGCTAGCACGTATTAAATTTCCTAAACAAATGATAGGTAAAGATAAAAAAGTAGACAATTATTTTGTGACTCCAGCTTCATATTTGACTCCACATACAGGTAGTCCTTGGTTTACAACCATTCATTTAGTGACCAGAGTTATAACAGCATCAAAAAGGGACTGACAACTGGTCCTCATACTTAAAACTGATGCAGCAAATGCAGTCATGTGATCAGAATTTGGGCGCCTGGCAACCAGCATGTATTTACAACAGTTGCAGCATCCCAGGGTTATGAGATTGCCATTTGCAACCTTCCCAGCCAGCTTCTGAGTCATGTGAACTTCATGTGAATATGGCAATTCTGTGCTACCCATTAAAAGAGTCCCTCTTTTTTCAGGGTGTGAGCCAAAAAAACCAGAATCATTACTTTTAAGACAGAGGTGAGGAATGATGGCCCCTTTATGGCTTGTGGACTTCAACTTTCAGAATTTCTGAGCCAGAATTCCAAGAATTCTGGAAGTTAAAGTCCACAGGTCATAAAAGAGCCAACATTTCCCACCCTTGGAGCCAGTGTGACTCTTAAAACAGCCGCATCTTTTTTCAGTCTCAAGGACAAGGGAAAAGGGAGTTGCTTTCATGAATAACAGAAATGTGTTGTGTTTCTGTGAAGTCCAAAGTGTGCATTGTTAGCCTATTAAGTATTTAAAAAATACAGTTGGATACTGTAGTTGTAATCACAGTTTTAAGATTAGAATTTAGATGTACTTTGTGCTAGAAGCTCATAAGACCATCATTTTACCTGGTATCTACATACTACTAAATCACTTATGACCTTTAATTGGGCAAAATAATGTATCACAGGGCAACTTTTTTTAAAATTAAAGTACCTCAAATGGGCTAAGTAATAGAATGTATACACAGTCCTGAAAGTTGAAGTCATGACTCTCAAAAGGAATTACTGCTTCAGTGCTATTGGCTGCTGTTGTGGTCAGGAGCTCTGTATTTTCAATATTTTGTGACAGTTACCCATCCAGTATCACAACAGTTCGCTCCCTTCCCCACCAGACATCAGCCACTTGCTTGCTGCGAAGGGAAGAGAGGAAGATTTCCAATGCAAATGTCAGATTTCCCAAGGAAACAGTATGGAGCTGGCAAGAAGTTGGATGTTGTTCCTGCTCCCATTGCTTTTTTTGCCCACCCTTGATCCTTCTGTTTTTCTGTTTAGGTGAGGAAGTAACTCTGAAATGAGGACCCATCAGGGCATGGATTGTCTAGTTTTAATTAAAAATACATATGTTAATCTCTAGTATATTCTTAATTTAATATTACAGTTAATTCCCTGTTTATGCCAGTGTTAGTGATTAGGTGCTGCAGCTTTTTCTAAAAGCTATTTACTTTTTAATTAACTACATAAATTTAATGCAGCTTTTTAACAAAGAAGTAATCAGCCACTTCTTACCAAACAGCAGCACCTGTTCTTAACAGCCTTCTGTGTGTTTGCTGCCACTGCAGCTGGTGACACTTATTGCTATGGGTAACTTTCCAGTTGGATCTCTTCCTAGAGTAATGTGATATCCATTCATTAAAAGTCAATCCTGTTGTTTTTAGAGCATTTAAAAATCTAATTGATAAGTTAATAATTTATATGCTGCCTTACTCTCAGCATCTCCTGCATCTAAGCTAAGCCTACAAACGATCAAAATAGAATTGGAAATGTATTTTCCTTCCTTATATTACATAGCCAATTCTTAACAGAACTTGATTGAACCTCAGTGTAACCAGAAAGATAACAATCAAATTTAAAATCATCCTTACTAAGAACCTGGAATTGGGAGCATAAAAGTAAAAATGTGTCAACATGGATCTCCAATCGTTCCGCGTGCTGCCAAGTGCAAAAATCTATCCCTGTATTTGTATGCCAACAAATGTTTGGAACTCTGATAGTTCCACTTGTTGCCAAGGGTGTGGGGGAGCAAAGTCCTGCTCACAATAGATGATTGTCTCTTAATGAGCCATGTTGATAGTGTTAATGTGCAGACTTGATCCAGTAGGAGCTGAGTCCTTATTCTAGGAAGTGTACAAGGGAGCACGGATAGTTGCATGAAATTACATTTAATTTCATTTATAAAACTTCTGTAAAATATGGATCAGCAGCTATCTGATTTTGCTATATCCTAGAAATTCCTTTTAAAAATTGTTGAAGAAACTAAAATAATGTTAATGTGTAATAGTACAGGTAGTCCTCAACTTACAATCTCAATTGAGGTCAAAATTTCTGTTTTTAAGTGAGACATTTGCTAAGTGAGTTTTGCCCCATTTTACAAGTTTTCTTGCCGCAGTTGTTAAGTGAATCACTGCAGTTGGTAAGTTAGTAACCTGATTGTTAAGTAAACCTGGCTTCCTCGTTGACTTTGCTTGTCAGAAGGTCACAAAAGGTGATCACATGATCCTAGACACAGTACAGGTTATAAATATGAACCCGTTACCAAACATTCTAATTTTGATTACATGATCATGGGGATGCTGCAAAGGTTGTAACTGAAAAACAGTTGTAAGTCACATTTTTCAGTGCCATTGTGACTTGGAATGATCACTAAATGAATGTAAATCAAGGACTACCTGTAATGCTGTAAGCTGAAGATTTTTTAAAAATTAAAATGTCCATTGACATGATGTACCAATTTTTTTTCTTCTGTTCAGTCATTTCAATCCCAGAACACTAAAAGAGGAGGTGACAAGTCTCTCTGTTCAAATCAGCCCTTTCAACTTGCTCAGTCCTGCCATTTAATAGCCTTTGTTTCACCTGCACTTTCCTTTTTCCTTTCCCCTTCCAGCTGTTACTTCTCCATAAGTCTTGGCTGTACCTTCATCAAAAAATGTCAGTGTTTGTATAAACTAATGGAGCTATTTTATGATCTGGATTATTTTACAAGATAGATTCCATCAAGAGAGACTCATGCCTTCAAAATAACTCACCAGAGTATTGCTTTGATGTGCAATTCTTATGTAAGAACATGCAATCCTCTTACTGGATTTAACGTAACTTTTTTTCTGGGAAGACATGCCAATTCTTGTGGAACCAGAACAGTTTTATGACCATGTAGACAATTGCATTGGCATCTACTTCATAACTGAAATCATGCTTGCTTCAAAATATGGCTGGGTATGTTCACTTGGGCTTATTCTCACCTAAGGATGACAGAGATGAAGTTCCATAAAAAACGTTATCATCCCTTTCACAATTAAGATGTTATTATATCAAATCAGCCATGGAGACTGTGTACTATATTGTGTAGTATTTATATACTGTGTAGATTTGTATATGTGTATAATTTCATTACCTTCATGGAGTTTTACTCCCACATAAACACTAATATATGGCAAATAACATGTAGGAGGATGGCAAGAAGTGAAACTGAAAGTCAATTCCTGAAGAAAGCTGGTTGCTCCTAAAAAATTGTCTGATGTACTTTTTGTTGTGGAGCGAAGGAATAGACGAGGCTTAGACCAGAGCATACAACTAACAGACTTTATTCAGGGAATAAAGGGTTGTCGCGTCTGCTAGCTAACAAGGCAGACTGCAAGCGAACAACGGCTGGCTCTGCTCGACAGCCGGCTTTTATAGCCGACTGTCAAACGGAGCCAACCAATGGGAGCCGCTGATGCTCCCGCTCAAACAGTGGACCTGGTTGGGAACTCCAACCAGTCCTAAAGACATAACACTCCTCCCCCCTAGCTGAGCACATGCATAGTCTTTGAAGTATGAGGGTGGACTTCGCTGGCGACCGGAACGTCGTAGCTCAGGGAGACTGCTGGTGGGCAACGAGTCCATGGAGCAAGACTCCAAGGTCGCCGGGGTGTCATCTAGGCTTGGCGTTGGATCCTGGGAATGTGAAGTCTCCCCTCGTTCGGGCTGGCTCGGCAGAACGGCTCGGTCTGGATGGTTGGTGTCTCTGCCGGGTGGATGTGATGGAGATTCGGGTCGGCAGTCCGGGTCCGTTCTCAGCTCACTCTGTTCGAATGGGAATGTCCGGTCCCTCAGGAAACTCCCTTCTGGAACCTGGGCGAGGACTTGAGGGCTGGTTGGTGGATTCGGCTCACCTCTGGTCAGGTCGTTCCGCCGCCTGCGTAGTTGGTCCAGGTGCCTCCGCCACACGTGACCGTCCTCTAATTGGACCCGGTAGGATCTCGGACCGGTGATAGCCACGATCTGTCCTGGCACCCATAATGGATCCCCTGCGTAGTTCCTTGCAAAAACTGGGTCCTGCAAGGCAAAGTCTCGTACCTGGCTGTCCGACCCCAAGGGGGTATCCGGGCAGTAATGAGGGTGCAGCCTGAGTTGACAGGCTGTAAGTCAACATTTATGGGAGTGCAATATTTATTAATAATTTGAACTACTCAAAAAATAAAGCACAGATCATACAGGTGCTGTCCTATGACCCTGTAGATATTATCAACTACAGAATTGTTTTAACTCTACAATTAACATTTGATGATATAAGCTGGTATATTAATAGATTTTTCTGACAATTGCTCACATTGAATTGCACAAAGGTAACAGCACTTGTAAAAAGGGTTTTCTGTAGGACTGGTTCAACTTAACGTATTAAAAATTATGAAAATATTTTCAGCTGTAATCTTTCTATTCTCTTTCCTTACATGATTTATTGAAAATTTGAAAAGTAAGAATAAGACTAATACAAAATGTAATAGGGGGAAAAGGGGGGAAGGAAAAGAAAAAATTAAAGGTGCAAAAAAAAAGCAAAAAATAGAAAAGAAAGAAAAAGGAGGTAAAAAGTGGCTTTCAATGTTCTTTACATCAGTTATAAATATAATTATAAATTGGCCAATGTTGCAATTATTAGCTGGGAATCGTAGAAGTTCTGCACCTCCGCAGTTCACTAGGATACAAAATGCTGATCCATTGATTATACCAGATGTAGACATCTGATTGTAGATAAAAAGCTAAAACATTTAATTTGAATTCTGAACAATCAATTTCTTGCATATTAGAATGACTTGTCACAACAGGACTTTAATACCAGCTTATTAATATCAGAGTTCTTGAGAAGAAATTATATAATAGATTATGCATATAACTGATCAATTCCAAGAATGTATTTTTAAGAAGTACTTTGTCAGTATTCCTTGGTAATGAATCACTACTAGGGAAACACTCATAACAATAGCTAATTTACAGTAATGCATCCGTCTTTCAACACTAATCCTTCCAAAAACATCTTTTGATTACCTTATATACATGGAGGCAATTTCTTTTTCCAGCAGAGTATTTCCATTTAATGCCAACTTGAACTGCCAATCTGGTATGCATTACTGAGCCTAGCTAGGCCCTCAATAAAATATACTTGGCCAAATTTGAGGTTACCAGCCGTGTTCCAGGGCAAGGGAGGGGGAGTAGCAGTTGTCATCTGGGGAGTCTCTGTTGGTCTTCATCGTTGCACAAGTTGCAGGTTTTGTTTCTGAAAATTGGTTTGTCGGATTGAGTTGGGATTGTTGCTACTGTACCAACCCCCCTAATATGTACCAACCTCCCTACCTGAGATATTGAAGGCTATCTCAGAGTTGCCGATGAAATTCCCCAGGCTGATGGTCTTAGGGGACTTCAATTTGCTGCCCCTGGGCCAGGCCTGAAAAGCAGCTCAGGATCATGATGGTGGCCATGGGCTTACCTCAGTTCATTCAGGGTTCTACTCAAAATGAGGCACATATTAGATGGGGGGCGGGGGGGAGGCTATCATTGTCCCATCTGTCATGGTAAGATTATGCCCTGGTGACCTTGAGATTTTCTTATGCTTCTTCCAGAGGTATGACCCATCCACCATTTTCAACTGATGACCTGGTGGAATTCCAAAGAAAACGGGTTTTAGCCAAAATTGTACTGCATAGTCCGGCTGAGGCCTTGACCACTACTGAAACAGGCAAGTTGTGAAGGCCTTGGATTGGATTGTGCCCATCTGACCTCTCTTGGCCCATCATTCACAGAACTTCTATAGTTTACAGAGGAGTTGAGAGAACTGAAAAAACATTGAGAATTGTCTGGAGTGCCAGTGGCAGAAGACGAGTCATGAATCTGATTCATTGGAGTGAAAAGCTGCTATTAAGACTTGTCTCATGGCAGTAAGAGCAATGAAACTAATATTTTCCCACTCCTATTGTGTTCTCAGAGAACTTCCTGAAAGTCCTGTTTGGGTTATCCAAATACTGGGATGAGGGGTGGGAGCTTGGAGGCTTACCTTTGGGTCACACTGAGCAATTTTCAGTGCATCTAGCAGATAAAATAGCTCATAAGCACTCTCAATTGGTAACCAAGTGTGGTACAAGTCCTGTGGAGATCCTCAGGAAGTGGACTTACCCAGTTATCTGGGAACAGTTTGATCCTGTTGGACCTCAAGAAGTGGACAGGGTCTTTGGGACTGCAAATGCAGCCACCTATGAATTAAATCCATGTCCCTCCTGGTTGGTCAAAATCATCTAGGAGGTGAGATATGGTGAGTGCTAGTGATGGTTAATTCATCCTTGAGAGTTTGAATTAACCATCACTAGCACCCACCATATCTCACATAGATGGCTTTGACTAACCAGGAGGGGCATGGATTTAATTCACAGGTGGTTGCACGTGCAGTCCCAAAGACACCATTTAAATAGGTGCTGGTAGTCACCTTCTCAATAAGCCATTGCTGGATCCTACCAGTCTGAATATTTTTTGTCCAGTCTCTTTGTTCCCCTTTTTAGGGAACATGGCTGAGAAAGTGTTCACATTTTATCCACGATCCTGGATGAGATGGATTATCTGGACGCCTTCCAGTCAGATTTCAGGCATAGATATGGGACTAAAATATTAGTGGTCAGGCTTTTGGATGACTCCTGGTGGAAGTGAGATGGAAATAGGACATCCATCCTGGCTCTTCTTGGTTTCCCAGTGGCCTCTGATACCATCAACCATGGTATCCTCTTGTGTTGGTTTCAGGAGCTGGGGGGAGGGCAACATAGTTTTATGCTGGTTCAGCTGTGGGTAGGGACCTCTTCTGTGTCTAATATTATCTTTGGTCCCTGTGCCTAACCTGAGGTTCCTACTGGACTCAACTTCTGCTTGAGGAACAGGTAGCATTGATGGTAGAGATCTTTTGTGTTGTGTGCCAGTTGAACTCATTCCTGGATTTAAAGGCCCTTTTTGCCTCTCATACTCTGGTCAACTTGCATATCGACTACTGCAATGCAATCTACATGGAGCTATTTTTAAAGAGTTTCTGGAACCTGCAGCAGATGCAGAATGCGACAGCAAGAACAATTTGGGGCACCTCTAGTGTTTGTACATGTAACACCTATGTGATGTGAGCTGCATTGCATGCCAGTTCGCTTCCATGTCCAAGGTGTTGGTTTTGATTTTTAAAGCCCTTCATAGTATTGGTCCGGGCTATCTTAGGAACCATCTTGTCCTAATTATGTCAACCCATACCACCCCGTCAGGTAAGAAGGGCATATTACAGACCTCATTGCTTAAAGAATTTTATCTGGCAGGGTCTCTGCTATATTCCTATGAAACATTTTGACACTGAGATGAGCTCCCCGCCCCCCCACTCTATTGGCCTCCCAGAAGAGCAGGAAGACCTGGCTTTGCCAGCCTGCACGGGGGTCTCAGACCGGCATGCAACCTTGGGGGTGGTTGGTGGTTCTTAATTTTATAATTCTTTTTAACTTTGTTTCTGATATTCCTTTAAACTATGTTGTTTTAATAGTTTTTATCTGTAAATTGCCCAGAGTCACTTGGTAATGATAGAAGATAATATTTGTAGCTCAGAATTGAACTGTAGAGTCCTTGGTGCTCTCTGAGCTTGATGGGTATTTTTGCAGACATTTCATTACCAAACTAAATAACATCATCGATGCACTATACATTGCTTTGATTCCCAATTTTTCTGGAAGTGGGATTCTGTCCTTGCTAAAATTATGTGGGGTTTTTTAAAGAAATAATTGTGTATTAACAATATTGCACTTACATTAATATACTGATATTGTACATTAAAATATACACTTTAATCAGTGTTTTTCATTTTAATTTAGACATCAGTGTCCCCTTATTCCAGCCTGGTGCTCTCAAAATGTATGAATTACAACCCCATTAACTCAACCATCGTAGTATATAACTAGGTTAGCTTAATGTTATATTATTATGCAACACATCTAAAGCGTGATGGCTTTGAAAGACTGTGGCATATAAATATTATAAATTGTAGTTTCAGTATCATCAACAAGATTGTCCATTGTAATCCATTAATATAAAACAACAATCAAGTTCGCATCCTCTAGAGAAAAATGATATCACCAGGGAAAAAGGATTATCTAAATCTAAATTCTTTACAACAATATTTTCCCAAGTATTAGAGTGACACTTAGTGGAAGGAGAAGGAACATGCCAACGCATGTCCAGCCTTTTCTTCTGCAATAAATTAAAAACACAGATAGTGTGCAATCACAGTGAACTAACGTCAATTGCTCACATACACAATTTTGCTTTTGTTCCTTTTTCCTTCCATGCTTTTTTAATGTAACAATCATCCCACTTTTTAAAATACTTTTAAATTGGTAGTCAATGGCTAGATTATTAGTTTTTGAATAGACAACATCTTCATGAGTGTCATCTGGAAGTGTTAGGAACTGTATATTTTTAAAAGTAAACTCCTACCATCTTATTAGGTGGGTCAACAAACATTTAAATATCTAATTGGTATCTTAAGTCTCATGAGCTAGTCATTTTTTAATTGTATTCTTTTAAACTTTGTTATTGTAATGTGCAAAGAAACAAAACAAAATTAAAAGTATAAAGTATAAAACTTATGTTTTGAAAAAGCAATAAAATATAATCAAAATTACAAACTAAGCCTTGCTCAAACAAAATCATAATAGCCAATTTTTCCCATTAACTTAATAAAGATCCTGTTCAAAGGCTAGAGCAAAGCACATATTTTCAATCAGTTTTTTTTAAAAAAGTATTGTACAAGTAGTCTTTGACTTACAGCCACAATTGAGCCCAAAATATATGTTGTTAAGTGAGACATTTATTAAGTGAGCTTTCCCCAATTTTACCTTTCTTGCCACTGTTGTTAAGTGAATCACTGCAGTTGTTAAGTTAGTCATACAGTTTTTATGTGAATCCATCTTCCCCAATGACTTTGCTTGTCAGAAGGTTGCAAAAGCTGATCAGAGGACCCCAGGTCACTGCAACCATCATAAATATGAACCAGTTGCCAAGCTTCCAGACTTTGATCATTGACCATGGGGATGCTGCAACAGTCATAAGTGTGAACAATAGACATGTCACTTTTTTCAGTGCTGGTTTAATTTTGAACAGTCATTAAACTGTTGTAAGTCAAGGACTAGTTGTAGATTCTTTCCAACAAAGCAAGATCAAAAGTTTGGCTTGCTCTAAACATCTGTAGGATGTATTAAGATATTTAAAATCTCCAGGAGGAAAATGTGTAACAGATGGATTGGTTGTACCTAGAAAAGCCAACCATTTAAGTACCCACAAGCCAAACTATGTAGAATTTCAAAGGTAAAAAAACAACACTTTGAACTATATTCTAAATCTTGTTGAGAGCTAATTCAATCCAATGGATCTGACTTGCCAGCATGCAGGTAGTAGCATGCAGCACCAATTGCAGTTTCTGAGTCTTCTTCAAAGATCATGGAATAAATTGCACTTTGCAGTATTCTATTCTTGTGATCTGGAGAGTATGAATACAAGAATTATCTGAGCTATCACTATCCTACTCATTTATTACTGAATTAGTATTAACGGTATTCCTGGGACCTAATCCTAAGTTCTAAGATCTCAGTATAAAAATCATAATAATTTAATTTTGACTATCAGAAAGTGAATTAGGCAGTTGGACAAGTAAATATTTGGTTGCTAGCACATGTGGAGGAAATAGATACTTATTTTTAATGTCAGTATTAAATCCTTTATATTTTCTCTGTATATATGTGTTTACAGCTGAGCAAAGAACTAGACTAGGGTCTTGAAGTATTTTAAAGGAGCAATTTTCAAAACAAGCATAAGTGAAACAGCCCTCTTTGAAGCACAAAAGCAGCCATTTCTCTCCCAGTCTTCACAATTGCTTTGAAAACTCTCTCTGGTTGTAGCATGCACTTGTGAAGTCACAAACAACATTCCACTGGGACAACCAGTGAAATGAAGTGAACTGAAGTAAGCGTGTATGCACTGATTTAGACAGCAAGGGACAATGTTCTAAATCACCAAAGGTTACTACTTCAGTTAAGCTTAAGCCTTTAGCTCTTAACATGTTATTTTATAGCAGTAGTAAATTTTAGGACAAAAAACACCCCACCTCTTGACACAGATAAGTTTTTGATCCAAACCAAGTAGTACTTTTCAAGACACTTGTGTGGCCAGGCATGGCAAGCTCCAAAAGTTTAATTGCTGAAAAGATTTATATTTCCTGATCAGGCAGGGAACACTGCTAAACTTTTCCCCATTGTGTTGTTCATGCATTTTTCATTTGGAATCCATTGAGAAATATTTTGCAATTTTATTAAGTTGGCCTTTAAAATAATTTAGATTATATGCTTTATAAATATGCATAGAATTCAAATGAAGCAAATGATATATGCTAGGATGTGACAATCACATTTCATAAAATATTGTATTCATACTGAGCCACAGAATAAGTGCCAATGTTTTAAATCCTTCTCCGAAATGTATAGCCTTTAAAGTGTGCTGATTAATAGTGAATTTAATTACAGCTTGTTTACATAGATAAGAAATCACAGTTTTAAATGTGATTGCTTGTCTACCTTAATTTCTTATAGAAACAATGTTGACGTGTGGGTTGAAAAACAAAAATATTTATGTTTGTTAAAGGTACCTCCAGATTTTTATATTTTATTTTGAAAATGTTTTCTCTTTGAGTAGATAATGACAATGTAAAGATTAATGGTCAGTACCTTCATGCCTTAGAAGTTGACATCTAGTTGTGTAAAGCACAGTCTGCAGTTGTGGCTATGGATCAAAATCTGAAAGACAGCAGGTATGGCATTGTGATCCAGGCCCTGCCTCTTTTATATGTGCCTGTGATGCCAACACATGTACAAAAGAGGTGGAGCTTGGCCCACACTAGTTGTGTCCACTATTTTGTAGATTTTGATGTGATTGCACATACTGGCAATGGTGGGATGCTGCCGGTGAAACAACTGTTTCACTAATTGTGTGCTTTGGGAAATAACACAGCTGAGGTGCAGCAATCTGTTGTGCCGTGCGAATCAGCTGAGAGATATAGGTGAGTACAACACAAGAGTGGGCGGGCGGGCCCACATAATCGTCATAGTGAACCAGTTCTGAGCCAGCTGATGATCAGAGCTAGGGATTCACGAGAACCAGTCCAAACCGGCAGAATCCCACCCCTGCATACTGGCTGCAGGAAGTAAAATATAAATGTTTGAATTCAGTCAATGAATGTACAAGCACAGTATGGATGTATTTACTAAAGATGGCAATAGGAGTAGGGCAAGTGTTGAACAAAGTTCTGTCAATGTACCTTTTCAATTAAGTGAACTTAGTTTATCTGGTGGTGGTTCCTATCTAGTTTACCTGGCAAAGCCAATATCATTTTTGCAAATCTGAAAGTACAGTTCTTGCCCCTGCCCCATCTCCTTTGCAGCTTGAGAAGCTAGCGGGGTTTCTTTCAGCCTCTTGACTCTCCGACTATTTAGTTTCAGATTGTGCTGCCTCTCATCTGTCCCACTGGCAGCATCTCTTTGCCCATTATCTCAAGGTCTTTCCCACATGCCATGACATCTTTGCTGAAAACAAGACTTCGATTGTATCATCAATTTAAACGTGGCCTCAGCTGCAGCTGTTTTGTAAGGCCTTAGGAAAAAAACTGAAGTTTACTCGAGACCTAATTTAATTTACAGTAAACTAGCAAATCTGTCAAAATAACTCATAAAACATACTCCAGTCTACTAAATTTTCACTGGAAAGTTTGTCCTGATGTGTGTTTTTTTTACAATGTAAAATATACCACTTGATTGGACTTCTTTATCTAGGGTAAAACATTTAACCTGAAAATACCTCCTCCTGAAGAAGGAGAATTTGCTTATTAAGTGACTCAGTGTAAAGGAAGTTCCTTCTATTTTTGAAGCAAATGTGAGGTTACTGGAGATACTTGAGATATGTAAGGGACTGTCATGTGAAGATCCAGATGCAAGTTTCTCTTTTGTCAATGAAAAGTCCTGCCTCCTCACCAAATTAGAGGAAGAATGTTAGAAATAAAGGTTCTTTTTGTAATTCAACACCCTAATGTACATGGGAGTGTATTAATTCTAAATGGCAATTACCCCAGTCAGAATTCTTATAAATCCATTGTTTTCTTCTAATTCTGAGAATGATGCTTGAAAGGAATCATGTTCACTTTTAGTTAGAGAATGAGAGCCATTTTCAATGGAGAAACCCCTCCTGAATGTTTCATTGAGAAAAATAGAAGGGTCAGTGGGGCTTCCTAATTAAACCACAATCCTCTTTGGCGAACTCTTTGGTGATTAAATCATATTGTGACTGGGGACTTGCAAATTAGACACATCGTGATATTCTTCATAATATTTAAGTTTAATTCCTATTCTAATTTGCTCCTCTTACATAAACCCTTCCTCTGAAATCAAAATTCACCTTTCTCTAGCACCAGAAAAAGGATTCTCCAGGCAATTGTTAACAGGCAGTAAAGGTTACATTTCCTATGTACTTTTCAATCATATACCTTTCATATAATTTAGAAACATTCCTATAACAAGAAAAGGCCTTATGTTATAACTAACACTTCTATTTTCCCCATAATTGAAGTTCTCAGAGTAAATTAAAGAATTTAAAACATTAAAAACTGAAAGACAAAAATAGTTCAAACAAGAAAATACACTGATAAATAATATGAGTATTATATAAGAGTCCAGTCTAATGCATATCCTTAACATTAAAATAAAAAGAAAAGTATGCAAATATCTGAAAGAACACTTAAATTATTCCTAGCTGATCAAATCTTACTTTCCTAGTTTAAAAATATATTTCAAGAAGTTATCTTAATTAGGAAAAAGACCAAGCAAACACATGTGTTTTTTTTCTTGTAACATTGTTTATGTACAGCTGATGAAATCCCAATGGAAGATAAGAATCTTACAGTTTGATCCTGAAGCCATAAGCCACCATGGATTTATGGTATTTGGAGAGGTGAGAATAAATGGGAATATCCACAATAAATTCTTCTTGTGGAACTTTCTGCATAAGTTTCGTTCGGTCCTCCCCATGGCAAAGTCTCTCACTTTTCTCTAGAAATAGGGTGTCTTCACGGGCCCTACTATATAGTTCAACTTGATCAGCGTGCTAATGAAGGGAAATCAATTGTTTTATGTCCATGCAAAAAGAGCCTTCCAATAATGACATGATTAACATTGGTATTAATTTATTTGAAATACAGGTAGTCATTGAGTTACAAACCACAGTTGAGCCCAATTGTTGCTAAGTGAAACATTTGTTAAGTGAGTTTTGCCCCATTTTAGAACTTTCTTGTCACAGCTGTTAAATGAATCACTGCAGATGTTAAGTTAGTAACATGGTTGTTAAGTGAATCTGGTTTCCCCATTGACTTTGCTTATCAGAAGGTCAAAAAACGGGATCACATGACGCAGGATACTGCAATCATCATAAATATGAATCAGTTGCCAAGAGTCTGAATTTTGAACACATAACCATGGAGATGCTGCAACACTTGTCAGTATGAGAAACTGTGATAAATCACTTTTTTAGTGCCACTGTAACTTTGAACTGTCATTAAACAAACTTGTAAATCAAAGGCAACCTATAATATATTTATGCATGTAAATTCCATTGATTTTAATACCATTTCAGTCAAAAGAGTCTCTGGGTGGTGAACAACAAACCAGAAACCAACTCATAAAATATACCACAATTACTAATCATAACTGACTACTAGTATTATAATTCCATGAGCAGAAAAAAAATTACAGTGGA
This sequence comes from Pseudonaja textilis, assembly GCF_049901715.1. Lineage (NCBI taxonomy): Eukaryota > Metazoa > Chordata > Lepidosauria > Squamata > Elapidae > Pseudonaja > Pseudonaja textilis. The sequence goes on from NW_028262907.1 coordinate 38,958, forward strand.
TTAATCTGAGTATTCAGTACCGTATGTACTCTTGAGATCTAATTTGAGAAGTCTTAATTTCAAAAGCTTCCTTGAAGCATATGATGCCCCAATGAATATCCCTACCCTACATTGTCAATCTTCAAAGGATCATTCATTGTTAAAAAAAACAAAACCTCACTGATGTCCATGGCTCTACATTCTTTGAAGAGGAAACCTCTTTTTTAAATAAAATGAAATGGTCCTAATTAATTCTGGAAGTAGAGATGCCTTCTCTCTGTGTTTTCTTTGGGTGGAATCATAGATCTGGAAAGGTCTTTGACTACAATTACTTGCTTATATAGGATCCAGATTGATGGATCCCAATCAGATGGCCATCTAACTTCTGATGAATATATCCAGTGAAGGGAAACATACCATCTCGCTCTCTGGACCGTTGATTTAATTACCAAAATGATTTTCTGAAAGTATTTTCTCCCACTAACATTTAACTAGAAACTCTTCCTATATTTTCAGTCCTTTATTCAATATCCTCGGGAATGATGGGAAATGGTCTTGAATTTCTTCTATAGGACATCCTTTCAGAAATTCAGAATACTGTACTGTCTTAACCTTCCTCAATTGTTTTTTCTCAGTCTAATTCTACCCAGCTGTTTCATTCCCTTTTGTTGTTGTGTAACTTCAAGTCAGTGTTGACTCCTAGTGACTACCTGAAGAAGTCTCTATAGTTTGCTGGCATTGTGCCTAAGTGGGACTAGAATTCATAGTTTCCCAGTTTTTAGTCTGGTGCCTTAATCACTATACTAATTTAATTCTAGTCCCAAGTTAATCACTGTTGTACTTCCCTCAACCACTTAAGAATTTTCTGAAATGTGGTGCCTGAAAAGTACTCAAAGTAGTATCTCGCTAAATCAGAATATACATGCATACATGTATGTTTCAATAAGGATGTCTAGAGACATGTAAAGAGACATGTTTGCCTTGGGCACCAGATTGAGCATGATTGAATCAGACATGATTGCACAGAGTAAAAAAATTATTGCATTTTCAAAAGAAGGCCCCTGTTTTGCAAAAAAAAAAAAAAAACTATTTGTTTCCTACCTGTAAATGTAATAACTGATTCCTACCTGCAAATGTAATGCTCGATACTTCATATCTTGTTTCCAGGGCATCACATACAGTTTTGGAATCATTCCATGTTTGCATGAAAATCTTGGTAAATGGCAATGAATAAACCTGGGAATATAATAAGCAAGTAAGAAGTCAATAAATAAATAAACAAAACTGAAAAGCATAACATTGCTATACATCAAAAAACATCTCACGAACTACCAACAGACTGTTGCAATCAAATGGCCTCACTGTAGCACACAATCCAAATAAAGGTGTCCAAAACATCATATGTAAACCGAAAGACCTAGTAGCCTCAGAAGAAAAAACAGGAGTCATCTTATTACAACATACAGTGTAAAAATTGTAACAGCCACTTTGTAGGACAAACAGGCAGAAGATTAACAGAATACATCTATGAATACCAACTAGCAGTCAGAAGACATAATGAAAACTCCTTAATTTCACAACACATGTACACATAAAGCCATAGTTTCACCTGGGAAACTGACCACCAAGTCAAATCCAAAAATGCTACAGAATTTCTGGAAGCTTGGCCCTTTTGACAAATCAGCCATCAACAGACATATAGAAATAAACAACATCTACATACCATTCAAAAGAGACAATCAAAAAGCCAAAAAGGAAACAAAAAGAACCAAACACCTGATCAGCAGTCAACACTCAGGTGAACAGAAATTAACATCAAGATTAATTCTAGACCAACAATCAAGTAAACAACACCCCAGTCAAGGAACTACCAACTCGGATAAACAAGTTAACAATAAACAACAGCCTAATTAAGTAACCACCAAGATCACTTCCACCAACACTGAAGGGGAAACCTCTAGTCTAGTATATCAAATGAGAGCAAATCCTACTCCCCTATTAGTACCGATGATGTTATATAGTTTGATAATGAATTGTCTGCAAGAGAACAACCAAGCTCGGAGAGTACCAAGGACCTCACAGAATAAAACTTCATTTTAAAATATTTTCAAATGAAGAAAAAGAGAACAATAATCCCTATACTCTCTCTCTTTCTCTCTCGTGCTAAGAGCACAAATTGTGCCTATTAATTAAGTTCTATTTATAATGTAAAAATAGTGGTACTTGCTTTAATTTTAAAACCAATATGATGAAGTTAGTAATGTCAGGATTGGATGCAATGGTGTCTACAAGGGAGATCCTAGACTAGAGACAAATCAACAGTTGTGGCATCATGATGAAAGTGTGTCCTTTTGTACACAGATGCAGTGTCAACACACAAAAAGGCTTGAATTGCAATGCCACATCTGCCATCATGTTTCTTTTCAGTTCCCCCCTCCTTCCAGGATGCCCTCACTTTGGGCTAATATCACCTCTGTTGTATCTAAGCCAAGCATTAATCCCTATCATTTGGAGTCCCTTCAGTTAGGTCAGAAAGCAAGTTTCCATTTCTGTTCAAATAATATTCATACAATACTTTAAAGCTCTGCAGGGCACTGTGGAAATTACAGTCAAAACCAAAACCCTTGGTCTATGAAAAAATGGTCTTCCACGAAACCAGTCCCTGGTGCCAAAAAGGTTGTGGACCATTGCTATACACAACCAGATTGATGCACAATTATATGAGTCAATATGCACCATTAGTGGGATTATTCGGTCTACTCTCATATATTAGTTGCCTGCACTGAGTCATGTACCACCTCTGGAAGTTAGTCAAAAAATGCCCTCCTTCAAGAATACCCGAAGATTATTGATAATTATACTGAGCAACAGTAGCCTACCTGGAGCGAAATAGGCTGAGATCTAGACACCTAGCCATCTCTACTGCTAAAGCACTTGTAAAAGATGATTTCAACACTCACATGTGGAAACAACATTGAATAGAAAAGTGCCCCTCCCCCAATGTAGAAACTTTTCCTGCATGTTGGAAAAACCAGAGCCCCATGTGATATAAATAACATTGAACTGATTCGCATTGGTCATGGTAGTTGTACATATGCCCTTTACAAGTGGGGCAAAATACCCATCACTGAATTGTGACTGTGGGGCCAAGAAACAAACTATTCAACACATAGTGACAGAGTGTCACAACAGAACCTCTAATGGAGATTTCACTGATTTTCTGGCTGCCAATCAAGAAGAATCATCAAGCCTGTCTTTATTCATTAGTTATACAACATATTTTAATCGTTTCTGCACTCATTTCAAGCTACCTCTTCAAATTTGCCCAAGTAAAATAAAGGAAACTTGTAGGAAAAAGTGATAATTTAAAATTTTTATCTAGATTGGATATTAGCCTATGAAACATAATGTCCTTATCTGTCATTCCTCCTTTTGCTAAGTATACCATACAGCTCTAAAATATTTCTTTGCGTTATTGATCATTCACGCCAGAGTCATTTTTTAGACAAATCCATCTTTTTCAAACCAAAACTTGAGGAAACATTAACATGTAAATCACTTGCCTTAAAAATTCATATCTGCATCTTTGAAATGCTGATAAAATGTAAAATCAGCTTTTCCTTTGCCCACATTTCTTAATGTTACAGAAAAAGAATGATTCTTTACATTAAGGAAACCCAAGAGGAAGACCTAATGCTTAATGAGTTTCTATAACAAAGACATACCTCAAGATTTTAAAAAAATCTTATACTTTACTTATATATTTTCCCTTTTTCATTATTTACTATTTCCCATTCTGATACTATGGACTATTTAGGCTATCTGTCTTTTTATTTGTAAAAATCTTTAAGAACTTTTTATAAAAATCAACATTTTTAAATTAAGTTTCATTCTGGTTAAAAACCATCTCGCTAGATGAGACAATGGAAAAGCCACGACTACATTACATACATTGCCACAAATACTAACAAGTTCAAAGAAAATGTTTACCATATTAAAAAGAAAAACATTGAAATATTTTGTTACCTATTATTCTTAAAAAAATAAGATACATTTTGTGCTTTACCACTTTGTCCTGTCCCAATGTTCAGTAAAATAGAACAATAATTAAGATAAAAATTCTTCATATGGATTCTAAAAGTTTAGGGAATAAAGTACCCTTTAAACTATTTCATAAAAATGCAAAATGTTGCATTTTCTACAATAAAGTGCTTTGGGAAATAGAACACCGATAGTGGAAACAAATGCCTGTCCTTTCCTAATTTATAATTGCTTTTGATTCTAGAATGTTTATTTTGCAAAAATGGGACTGATAGGAAATAAAATAAAACAAAGTGCAGTCAAATATAGTCAAATAAGAAAATAAAAGGGGTGAAAAAAGCAATTGGCACAAGATTGCTTTCCAATGGAGAAGAAACAATCACAGCTTTTTAAGTCCATGCTGCTGTAACTTCATGTTAATTAGTACCGTATACCCTAAAGGCCTATGTGCTGCATTCAATTGATGATATGCCCGCACAAACAAGCATAGCCGATTCATGAGTTCAGATAAAACATGATGTTCAGCTGAGAATCCATTGAAGAATTAACAGATAGGTTGCATGCATGTATGAATTTTTTTGTTTGCAAGTCAATGTAACTTTGTCTTGATGTATACCAAGGTCCCTGAAGAAATGTATTATTGTATAATGATTATTATTGGACAGGATGCTGGTCACTGGATTGATTTAAATTGATATCTGTATGTTTGTTAAATCATCTTATTAGAACAAGAACATGAGCTTCTCACGGTTATAAAAAACACTTTAAAATATAACCACAAAAATGTTGCTTGCTTTTTTTTTTAGATAGGAAAGCATTTTCCTATTTACATCTTTCAAAAGGATTACTGAACAAAGAATTGGGGATACTTTCTGTGCTTGTTTCTGTTATTTGCACAATAATCTGCAATTGAAACGCAAGCACAATAACCCACTTGAGAAAAAATGGACATTAAAAACCCATCTGTTTCTGATAGCTGCTGGAAAAGGTACGTTTTTTTTTTTTTTCATCCTCCCAAATATCTGTCCAGGTTGAAGTCCCTCTCTTACCCTCTGAGGTCTGTATTGACCCCTTTGGAAATTCCATTGGTTTTAGACCCCTCGGGGGGTTCAGCTTTGGGGCTGCCGCTCATGCTACAGGAAATGCTGCACTCTGTTTTGGTAACTGATCAAGCACACTGGCACTTACATCAAGATAAGGATTATGATGCCATCAGTCATTGTCAGGTTAATGACATAAGAAATACCCTTTCAATGAACCAAATTACATGGCCAAAATGTAACAAAATCTCAACGAAACTTTGAAAGTTTCCCTTAGGTGCTGATGAAGAAACAGATGCTCAGATATTTTGATGGAGGTGGAAAAAGCCAAGAACATTAGGCTTGTCTGAGAGAAGAATATGGGAATGGGATTAAGATCATTATATCTTTGAAAACCTAGATTATCAGAGGAAACAAGTTAAGACAGTAGGTAGTTGTTCTTAGTCTTGAGAGAAGATCAACCTAATTCAACAGAACCAGGGGTGGGATTCAACCGGTGTTACTACCGATTCGGTGCGCACATGTGTAAAAAAAAATTAAGCTGTGCTGTCTGGAGAGCTGAAAAGCGCTACGCGCGGGTGCGCAGCATTTGGAAAGTTTCTTTTTTCCTGCTTTTTCAACCTCAGCTGTGCCACGCAAAGCAGCTGAGGATGAAAAAGCAGGAAATAAAGGACAGGTAAAAGCCCGGGTGGGCAGGTCGGCCAAACAGCAGCAGCCACAGAACTGGTTTGGTGTCTGCTGCTCTTCAGAGCTACCAGTTTTTTTAAAACTGGGCAGAACTGGTAGCATCCCACCCCTGAGCAGAACCTTTACTTTATATGATTAAATAATTGTACATAATTGTCCTTCCAATTTAATTTAGGTCTATTAGTAACTTGTATGTAGTTAATCAGCTTATTAGAAAAGGACTTGTGTTTCTACCATGAAGTCTTAGTGCTCTTTCTGCCACTCCCATTCTGAGTGCAACCTAAACTTACTGCAACATTTTAGGAAAGTGGGGATGTAACACGTAATATTTTACTCATGATAGGAATTGATTATGTGACATGAGTATTGTTGATAGTGGTTTTGTACCAAAGGCCATAAGAGACTAGGAGTTTTGGGAGGGCAAATCTGCTTGTACAGGCAGTCCTCAACTTATGACCACAATTGTGCCCAAGATTTCTCTTGCTAAGCAGGTTTTGTCCCATTTTACAATCTTTCTTGCCACAATTGTTAAGTGAATCACTCCACTAATAAGTTAGTAGCACAGTTAAGTGAATCTGAGTTCTCCATTGACTTTGCTTGTTAGGTCACAAAAGATGATGTCATGACCCAGGGCACTGGAACTATCATAAATACATTCCAGTTGCCAAGCGTCCCAATTTTGACCATGTGGGGATGCTGCAATGATCGTGTGAAAAATTGTCATAAGTCAGTGCCACTGTAACTTCGAACAGTCACTAAATTGAATGTAATATTGAAAGTCAACCTGTACTTTCTCCAGTGGTTGATAAAATATATACTAATTTATGAGTTATTTCTTCCTCAAAGGATTCATAAATTAAGAACAAATATGTACATGAAGGGAAAAATGCACGTGTGACAAATACCAAATCAACAGGAACAACTCTACCTCTCACCTACTTTATCAGTATTTTTAAAAAAATCTTTTAAACATCATAGCAATAACTAAAAATTGATTTAAATCATCCCAAGGTAATATGGCTTTTTGTGATAATAAAAGAAGACTGAGGAGGAAAATATAACTTTGCTACAGGCAGTTCAGTGGGCAAGTAAGTCCTTTTAATACACAAAAAACGTTTTTGCTCAGCAGCATCTGTTTTCACAAAATTACTGAAATTCATTGTGTAAGTTTGAACTAAAAATTTAATACACACAAATGTATATAACTGAAAGAAGCTGTTGCTCTTCAAGGATTTAACTACCCGTGCTGAAATATGATATATTAACAGAATAACCTAAGCAACAGAGTTCATTTCACTATCTCACCTCTTTCCTTTTTTAAAAAGGCAACTGGAAATCCTAAAAAAAAAAAATCCATAAAAAAAGCAAATTGAATAAATACATCATCTTAAAAGTGAATAATTTTATTTATTTTACATATTATAATGAAAATTAAACTAGATTTGCAATATCCATTCTAATCTTGTGAAACCTTAGACTTATGATACACAAGTCTACTGCTATGATTCATGTATGTATGTACTGCTTGATTTCTTAACTTTTTTGTTCTTTTAAGATGATTGTAATTAATAGGGATAACAATGGAGATTAAATCTTATAGCCAACTCCCATCTTTGTAATTGTTAATTTCAAAACAAAATGTGAAACTGAGACAAGTTCAGTACCCATTTATGCTGGCTGGATTCAGACTGAGGTATTCTTCAGATAGTCGAAGCAGAATTAACTTAAGATTTACTGATTTAAGTGGTCTACCATGTCTTCTTTAAAAGTAACCTTTTCAATTGTGAAGGGCATCCAAATTAAAAAAACACATTTGAAATTACTGCATTATATTCCTTACTGTTTCATCTATAAAAACTTGCAAGCAGACTGAATACCAATCTGGCTCGTAGGCAAAACCTGTTCCAAAATTCATCATGAAAACAATGATGAGCTTCCATACCAAAGTGTGTGTCAGAGTAATATTTGTTTATATTACTATTAGTGAAATGAAATAGTGTTTCCATGCAGTTATATTCAGTTCCATACACAGGTTTTTTTTTTGCAATGAGAGCATTCAGGTTTTTTTTCTAACGTTAAAACTAACCATGAGATGAAAGAATGAATGCACATTAGGTTTAAGTGTCTGTTGAAATTACGAACTAAATGAAGATGTAGAGCATTCATGATCTGAAGCAAACTGAAGCATCAACTGTAAGAAATGAAATGGTCCTTTCCAGCATGTGACTGATTCACATAATAGGCACTATTGCAACTAATGAAAAGTTATAATATAAAATTGACCATTAATATATACATCTCAAAGATTTTGATTCCTCAAGTATCTAGTACACAAAAGATACTATCACCTTCATCTGTTTCAAAAACATGTTCTACATCAAGTTTTATTTCCCCATGTCCTTCTTGCAACTCATCCAGAGAAGCCAGGGCTTCATTTGTGTCACTTGCAAAAGTCTCTCGGGAGGCATCGTCATATTCCTGAAGATTAAGTCCTTTAATAGCTTGCTTCATCTTTTTGCCCAGCACTTGAAGTCTCCTCTTCTTCGCAGCACATTTGTTCTCATACTCCTTTTGATTTTCAATATAGAAGATTTCCTTTAAAGAGAATGTTAATACCCCATGAAGTGAGAAGAAATAATAGACAAAAGCAGCTTTCACAAAACACCAACTGCCCTAACCAACTTTTAGAGCTAATCAGGGCAACTTAAGAAAGAACCCTCAAGTTTTTTTAAAAAAAGCCATTATTTTTTCAAATATAGCTGCAGAATTATTTGAAAATGTATTCTTCTCCATAGTTAAAAGAAAGCCTTGTTATAAAATAATAATTTTATAATAAAATAAACGCCTCTCCATTTACAATATTGAGAAAGAGAGTTTATAAAAAACTGTTGAGGACTATCTGTATTTCATGAAATCCATAAAGGAATGTGAGACAATAAAGCCAAATTATTTTATTAATAAAACTTTTTAAAAGTTGCATAAAATTGGAATGTAGAAATTAATATTTACCTTGATTTGTTTACTGGTTATGCAAGGTGTGTTTTTCAGCAAGTTTATATAAACTCCCCCTGGAGTTCTTCTTCTAGAACCATCCTGAATGATAAAAAAAAAACCCTTTTAAAAGTAACAAGTGTAAAACATATCAAATGTTTTGTTGCTTTGAATCTGAAAACTTATCTGAGATACAATGAGAATAGAAAATATTAGTTACCTGTAAAAATATTAATAGGGCTTTATATAATTATTGAAAAACTGACTGTATAAACTGAAAAAATATTGTTTGAAGAGTTAAAGGTTTCAAGAAAGTAGCAAATCAGTTAAGATTATGGTTTCTCCCTATTTTGTTTCTAGTGAGTGTTTCTGGCAAGACAGTGATGTGTTACAATGCTATTTAATTTCTCTAGCTTTCAAAAATTTATGAAACCAATACTTGTATTTAAAAAAACCTAATGTTTTGGAGAGATTAAAAGTTAAATTTGGAGATCTCAGAGAGATTTCTGCTTTGGCTTCTTTTGCAACTATGCAGATTTCCTTCAGACAGCCTGTCAACTCTGATTTCTATAGAAGCCATTATAGCTGGGAGTGAGATTTTGAATGAAAAATTATCCATACATCACTTCATGAGGTCTGGCTAAAACCCCAACCCAAAAGGGAAATACACAGACAATAACTCTCCTTCCTGTAATTAATTCCATCAGATATTTCTATCTAAGATGTGATGAATTTTGGATTCTGGTAATGTTACACACAATAACCTGCCACCTCTTAGAGTATACTGACAAAGCAGAACACATAAAGAAAAAAATGATATTAACAAAAAGTTAAAAGACCCCCCCAAAAAAAAAAAAAAGAATTGAAACAAATGAGAAATCAAGTAGTTAGCCAAAACAAAACAAGATATTAAAGAGCTGTTGGCTCGTCAGGAGCTCTGGAAAATATCTAAGGTCCTGTATGTGAAAGAAAAAAAACTGCCTTATCAATTTTCATTATTTGGAACATAAATACACTTTAATAGATGCAGAAGTAAAATGCCTTCAGGAGCTGCTTCAAATAAACTGTAATGATTGGATTGACACAGTCCCTTGGATTCATGATCTCCCAATCCTCTTGTCATATATTTGCAGGTCCGAATGAGATAGAACATTATAAGCAAATGTAATAGTCCAAATGTTGGATTCTGGAGGAAAGAAATCTCACTTTATTTCTAAAATTGTCTCAGGCATTTAAAAAAATGTGAAGAGTTTCCCTGAACAAGCCCATGGCCAAAAAAAAGGTAAGGACATTGTTTTGACATTCTGCAATTTTGGGCTTATTCCTGGATCCTGGTGGAAGGCAACTCAGCAACTTAGTTACCTTAGGGAACTACAGAATTATCCCAAAAGCCTGCCAGGAAATGATTTTATGGTTTGAAGGGTAAATTATATATTTAATATAAGGAGTGTGTACTCTTCAATTATATTTGTTATTTTCTTCCTTCCTTTTTTATTTTTGTAGCTTTGGAAGAGTTTCTGTGTTCTTGGCACTTACCAGGCTAAAGTCTATGGTTTAATTTTATTTTAAAAATAGTTTTTTAAAACTATTTCTTTGTTTATTATTTGCAGTTCCATGTAATTCTATATATAGTATAATAGTTATACTAATCAGAATTTTGTGTGCTTCATTTTTTCTATCTCTGATACATTCTTTAAAGCTTGCCTATTAAAAAGAGGCATTTTCACTATTGAATATTATAGTGTTTGAAATGAAATTATGATTTTCTGAATTTTCAAAAATTTGTATATAGATATGGAACCTAATTATTTTCCGTTGCATTTCTTAAAATGACAACATTTGCGATATGAAAGCATTGAGTGGCAGAGAGAAGCAGAAGTAGTTTTTTAATAAACTGAACATGATCAAGTCTGAAGGATATTTTTTGGTTAAAGCATGTCCTCCCTGAGGAATTATTAGTTAGAAACTGGATCGATCATGTATTATATGTATATAGAAACACAAAATTTCCTTGCAATAAGCTAATTTTGAAAATTAAAACATATGAAAATTTTGAGTCAGCTTACCCATAGGTGGCATATTATCCATGGCATTTTGATTAAAAATTATCCATAGGTTTTTTTTTTATGCAAGCATATATGGCATATCATTAAACCGAATACCCACATGTCTGCATGAAGACATTCCTACCCAGAAATGGCACTTTTTTCCTTGATACTTTATTCTGATTTATTAATGGATCCAAAGTTAAAAGGAGCCTCCAGCAACATTTTTCTTGATTATGTATAATTTAGATATATAAAATACAAGGTTTATCTTTACTTGGACCTTAAAACTTTATCCAGCACCAAGCTGAAAATATAATTAATTGCCAAAGGGACAACAAAGATTTCTGGACACTAAAAAATCCTTTTTTTCATAAGCAGGAAGGGGGAGGAAAAGAATAAGGGCAGGATCTGGAAGGAGGAGACTGCCTGGAGTTCAAAAGAATCTAAAATTGGGGGACTTCCTGTTTGCCTGGCTTCGGTGACAGCAGGGATTCACGTTTCTCTGCAATCCCTGCTGTGCTAGCCGTCTTGGTGCCTCCGATCCTGACGGATTTGGAGGATAAGGCTGCCCTGTTGGGGTAGCTGAAGATAGGGGGTATCCAGATAGGGGTTGAGGGGTATTGCAGACCCCCTCCCCAGCCGGCAATAACCCCCTTTTCTCAAGGCGGTGAAGCGGCGGTCTCAATGGCCGCCACAAAGAAGCCGGCAACTGGATTAAGAATGTGCAGGAGGAAGAAGAAGGAAGTTTTAAAATGAAAGTCTTCTTGGCTGAACCGGGACCTTAAGGATATATTTAATGCCTGGAAAATTATTATCTTTTTGGATGCTATAATGTCTCTAATGGAGGTTTTCAGCGGCGAAGGGAAATGTTGAAAGAGAAAGTTACTCTCCCTCCCTTATGGAATTAACAAATGGACATGGAAAATCTGCTCTCTAACAGAAGGTAAAAATTTAAAGCCCTTTGTTACAAGTGGGAAGGGAGAGGCTTAGAAAAAAAAATCTTTTCAAGACTTTGTTGGAGGAGATGCTTTGAAAATAAAAAGATTAGAAGCAAACTGCAAAAAAGATTTAAAATACAGATTGGGTTTTTTTCCCTAATTGACTTTGTTGGGTATATGGATACACCAACCAGGTTTGGGTTGAATAAATATGTAAACCCAGGATTAAGTGTCTATGTAGCTTTAAGCAAGAAACTGCAATGTCATTGTGGGTGCGGTTGCAGGCAGTAATATAGGTAGGAAGGGAAACGTAATAGCCCCGGCTTCTGGATGCAGCAGTTTGAGTCACCTGCTTCTGGATGCACCTGGTTCTGTTCCTGGTCTGTTGCCTGCTGGAACGTCTATCTGCTTATTCTGGATGGCTACTGTGCCAGATACCATTTCAACTGAACACAAAGACTGTTTGCTTGGTGAGCTGAGGATTCAGCGTTGTCCTTGAGAGAAAGGTATCGGAAGGAGAAGATATTCAAGCAGATAAGAACATTGTACTGACTGTTAATAGACTAGGTAACTGGATTGATATACTGGATACTGACATATGGACTGAATGACACTTCTTAATCTCTGTGTGTATTAAATAACTATTTTAAAACCACAAACAGTGTTTTTGTCTCCAGTGTGTGTATCTCTTGACTTATACTCTTGGGCCCACTCTCTCTCTCATTTGTCTCACCCTGTCTGACCAGCAACTCATTCATATTCGTGGAGAGGAGATTGCTGCAGACTGCTGGGAGAATCTTAGAAGGATTTATGTTCGAGACAGTGTAGGAGCTCATATCAATCTTACACGGAAGCTGCCTTGTAGAACACATCTTGAGAAGAATGGAGACATGTTAACTCATTTAAACTGTATGAAAAGCATTTTTCAAGAATTGCAAGAAAAAAGAGCTTATATTTAATGAGTTGTAACAAGTATACATCATACTGTCTTCATTGGATGAAGCTATGATGATTTTGTGACTGCATTAGAGGTATTGCCTAAAGACAGTTTATCAGTAACTGAGATTACCGGCAGAGGCTATTAGAAGAAGCCAGAAAGAAGGTTTGAACGTGACCAGCTGAGAGAAGATAAACCTAATAAAGAAGAGAAATTATCTTCAAAGCTGGAAAGAAACCAGCTGTGTAAAGTAAAGCACCCGGAAGAAGAGAATTTATCTTCAACGGCATACACAATTAAAAAGTGTTTTAATTGTGGAGGCAGAGGACATTTGGCAAGATTCTGCAGAAAAGGAAAAAGCCAGAATGTAAAGAAGCCAAAGAAATCCTTTGAACTGGCCATGTTTTAGCCATTGTGATATGAAGAATAATAAGTGCATACTGGAGAGAGATAAATACAAAAGGTAACTGCAGCTTTAAATGGAACATTATATGTCTTACATGACAGTAAGAAAGGGGAGGCACAAACTGTATTTAATAATATCAAGCCTCATGATGAATGTATCCATTTATTGCATAGAGCGTTTGGGGCATGTAAATTTTAAAATGCTAAAACGCACAGTAGAGTTATCTGAAGGAATAAGGTTAAAACCCTGTGATAAGTATTTGCGTTGTAATGTCTGCTGTGAAGATAAGAGTAAAATAATGCCTGCAAATAGACTAAATGGTTTCAAAACTAAAGAACCTTTAGAAATAGTATTTGCAGACATTATAGGTCCAAAAGAAACCCAGTATGGGGGTGCTCGATATATACTGAGCATTATGGACCATTACTCTAGATATGGGTTTGCTACCTAATGAAAAGCAAAACTGAAACATATCAACATTTCTTCAACTGGTTAAAAGTTTGCTGAAAAGAAACCAAACGGCAAATTATAACCCTGGTGACAGATAGCACGCACGGAATTTGTTAATAGCAAATTCCAGAATAGGTTAAAGGCAGCTGGAATAGCTCATAAGACATCTGCACCATACAGACCACAACACAATGCATTTGTTGAAAAGCTGCAGGCCAAACTCTGCAGGCAATGACCCGTACTATGTTAACTGATTCTGGGTTACCTGATTCTTTGTGGGGAGGCCACAATGTGTGCTAATCATTTATTAAATAACATTGTTAACTCAACCACTGGTGAAATACCATTCACCATGTGGCATGGCAGGAAGCCTGATTTGAGTTACCTGCACATATTTGGTGCACCAGCGTGGGTGCATATCCCTACACAACTCAGGCGTAAAGGGCAACATAGAGCTAAACAATTATTCTTTGTTGGTTACCAAGCTAACCATAGGGCATATAGATTTTGGGAGAAAGGCACATCTAAGGTGTTATGTAGTGCCAATGCCCAATTTCTAGAGCACGTAGGATGGGATAAGTTAGAGCAGGATAGCAATAACGAAGTGGTTATTGAATCCTATAGAAATCCCATTAAGTATCCCTGTAACTTTAAAAATAATATAAAGGAAGAAGTACAGGAAGAAGTACAGCCCCTAGAGGAAGAAATAGCTGAAGATGAGGAACAGGTAGTAACTCAACCAAGCCCAGTAATACCCAGAAGGACTACACGTATTTCTAGACCGCCTGAAAGATACCAGGCTAATACAGTGTGCCAGGAAAATAGAATCCCAAATACTGTGGATGAGATAAGAAGATATCCTTCTAAAGAGAAAGACAATTGGTATGCAGCAATCAATAAAGAATTGAAATCTTTGAAGGATATGCAAGTGTATGAAAACGTGAGATTACCTAGTAATGAAAAACCCATTGGCTGCAAATGGATTTTTAAAATAAAAACAGATAAGGATGGAAACACAATCCATAAGGCAAGGTTAGTAGCCCAAGGCTTTAGACAAAGTGCAAAAGATTATGATGAAGTATTTGCACCTAGTCTGAAAGCAGCAACTTTAAGGGCAGCATTAGTGTGGGCAGCAAGCAAGCAATTTATAGTTAACCATTTAGATGTGGAAACTGCTTACTTGCATGCTCCACTAAGACATACTGTGTATATGAAAAGGCCTAATGGAGTTAAAGGTAATAATGATAATGATTGTTGGTTATTAAAAAAGAGCCTCTATGGTCTTAAACAATCGGGCTATGAATGGAACCAGTATATTGTAAAGGAACTGACCAATATAGGGTTTAAAGCTGGTTTAGCCGACCCATGTCTATTTAAGAGAGAAAAGAATGGGAAAGTATCATTATTATTGTTGTTTACTGATGATATTGCTCTGATAACTAAGACTAATGATGAAGCAAATGAAATAATCACATCATTAGCCAAGAAAATAAAAATCAAGCAATTAGGGGAGATAAAGAGATATCTAGGATTGAATATATTGAAAACACAGAAAGGTTTTAGGATATCTCAGGAAGATAAGATATCTAAATTGCTAATAGATTATAAAATGGAACTTTGTAAGCCTGCAAAGACTCCAATGAGTCAGGATATTTGCAAAATGGATAAACAAAGTCCCAAGTTTGATAAGGCAATATATCAATCTTTGATTGGTAGCTTATCATATATTAGCAATTGGTCAAGGCCAGATATTGCTTTTGGTATTAATCAGCTGGCACGACATAGTAATGACCCGCTTCAATGTCACTGGAATGCATTGAAAAGAATCCTAAGATATCTTAAAGGTACATTATACCATGCACTGTATTTAGAACCAAAAGGTGATCTCATATTGAGTGCTTATGCAGATGCTAGTTTTGCAGCAGAAAGAGATACTAGAAAGTCGACTTCAGGAACAGCCATAATGCTGGGTAAGACGTTAATAGGCTGGAAGTCAATAAGGCAACAGCATATAAGTTTGTCCACTATGGAGGCAGAATTCTCCTGTTTATCTTTATTGTGTACTGAGTTAATTATGTACAAACAAATGTTGAAGGATATGGGTATAACTGTAAATTACCCTATAGTTGTACATGAAGATAATCAGGCAGCAATTCAAATGGCCACTAATATTGCAGTTAAAACGAGAAGTAAACATACAGATTTGAGGTATCTTAATGTAAGACAATCTGTACAGAATAAATTGATATAGCTGGAGTACTGCATGTCGGAGGACAATGTAGCTGATCATTTTACTAAAGCCCAAGGTGCTATTAAGCATCTAGAGAGTTGTGAAAAATATGGGTTTAGAATGTAAAGATTACATATTTATGTCACCCAAAAGGGGAGAATGTTGGGTATATGGATAAACCAACCAGGTTTGGGTTGAATAAATATGTAAACCTAGGATTAAGTGTCTATGTAGCTTTAAGCAAGAAACTGCAATGTCATTGTGGGTGCGGTTGCAGGCAGTAATAAAGGTAGGAAGGGAAACGTAATAGACGCGGCTTCTGGATGCACCTGGTTCTGTTCCTGGTCTGCTGCCTGCTGGAACGTCTGTCTGCTTACTTTTGGAGGCTACTGTGCCAGATACCATTTCAACTGAACACAAGGACTGTTTGCTTGGTGAGCTGAGGATTCAGCGTTGTCCTTGATAGAAAGGTATCGGAAGGAGAAGATTTACAAGCAGATAAGGACATTGTATTGACAGTTAATGAACTTGTAACTGGATGGATATACTGGATAATGATATATGGACTGAATGACACTTCTTAATCTCTGTGTGAATTAAATAACTATTTTAAAACCACAAACAGTGTTTTTGTCTCCAGTGTGTGTATACTCTTGGGCCCACTCTCTCTCTCATTTGCCTGCCTGGCTTGACTGCTGCTGCATACTCTGCTTGGGGGTTTATCCCCAATCACTAACACTCACATCGCCAGGCCATCCAGCGGCGAATAGTAGGGCTGAATGAATGGTTCAGTTCACAAAGAAAACCCTACAGAAAATGGAACAAGATAATATCCACAATAAAGTCACTAGAATGCTGCTTCTTCAACACATCACACCTAACAGCACGACTAACAAGAGCCCAGCTGAACTCCTCATGGCCAGGAAACTCAGATCGCCTCTAGACTGCTTGCACCCTGCCTACACCCCAGAAAAGCCCCTGGGTTCTAGCAGCAAGCACTGTGCCTTTAAGGTAGGAGACCTCGTATTTGCAAAAAAAAAATTTCTGGGGATCCCCTCTGGATTCCTGCTCAAGTAACTCAAGTTACGGGTCCCCGCTCCTACCGTCTACTCACCACTGATGGCAGAGCATGGAAACGCCATATTGACCAGCTATGCTCCAGACTGACCACAACTTCCATCCCTGACCCCGACCTTGACACCGGGGGGGAGGGGAAGCCGTGAGCCCGGAAATAGAACCAACACCTGTTTATTCTGAACTAACACCGAGTTCACCACCATAGCTTGCAATACTCACCAGCTGTAGTTGAACCTGGTCAGATGAACACTTCACCAAGAAGCAGCAGCCAAGCAGGTTCAGCGAGCCCAGGGAGCCATAGCAGTAGCAATGAAGCTGAGGACTCTATCACCCCGGGGGCATCAGAAGTGAGCCCTAACCATGGCACCGGTTCACCGTTCCTGTTTGATCCAGCAAACAGTCCATCTGAACCCGAATTTGAACATGGACAATTGGAATTGCGTAAGTCAGGTAGACCGGTGCGAAGACCTTCCTACCTGTGAGACTATATTACTCCACCCCTTAAACGGAACCGAGAGGGGAGGGGTGTTCCGGACTAGCAGGCTCAAAAGCCTGCAAATCTGATTGGCCCGCGAATAGCAGATCGTGATTGGTCGCCACAGACTGATGCGATTGGCTAGTAAACGGGCTGCCGCGATTGGCCCTGCCAAGAGCGGCAAACTCAAATCGCTTTCATTGGCTGCCTAGCCGCAGCCAGCCCTATATAAGGGGCTGCTGCGGCTGGGATAGTTCGCTCAGATTTGAAGTCACTAATAAAGAGCTGTTGTTGTTATCTGAGTCTTGCCTCCCTTCTTGAACCATCCTCCCAGATCTAACAGGGGGGATATAACTTATGTGCTTTATGCAAGTCATCCTCACATATTATTTCATTTCCTAAATACATTATGGAAATACTGCTGATATAACTTGATCTCAGGAAAGAGTAACAAACAATTTAGTGATGTGATCAGAAACCCAGTTAAGTGAGGGGTGGATAGTATGATAATTAAGTGGATAAAAATTGATTTTAAAATGGTACTCAAATAATCTTTAGGTTCTTTTAATCTTTGTGATGAAAGTGGGAAGATACAACATTTTGTTGTTGTCATCAATTTTTCTATGTTGTCATTAATATAATAGGGTTGATAAATTGCTATTATACAAGATTTATAGTAATTCTCAGGCAAATATACTTTTATGTTATTTAAACATTACCAACTTTCCCGAAAAATATTTATGATTTCCGCCTAGAAACAACTGTATGACTAAAAAGCAGTATAAAAATATCTGGGTTTTAGGATTTGATAAATTATAGTGACTCATATAAGAACATTAATGATGCACTGGATGAAGGATTGTGCCAAGCTTGATAAGTATATAAGGGAGCCAGTTTGCTCTACCGATTAAGCCTCCGAAGTAGAAACCAAGAGGTTGTGAGTTCAAGTCCCGCCTTGGTCATGAAGCAGGCTGGGGGATTTGGGGCCAGTCTCTCAGCCCAACTCAACTCACAGGGTGGTTGTTTTGGGGAAAATGAACACACAATTACTCATTGGTACTCAGCCCCCGTGGCTTCTGCAGGGAAGGGCTTTTAAGGATGGGGGATGAGTTAGTGCACTTAGTGAACCCAAACAAGGCCTCGAAGATCTGGAAATCCAACAAGATGGGGCTGCTCTTCCCAAGAATGTTTATTTGAGCAGCCTTTAGAGCAATGAGATATTTATACCGAATAACCCTGCCAAAAGTCCAAAGGGAATTAACCTCCAAGAGCTGCAATGGAGTTCCCAGAGCCGTTTCAGGAGGCCGATACAAAGAAAGAGCGCCTGAGCTGAGAATGGGACCCTGTGGACAAGGGGCCACTCGAACTGCAGCTCACGACCTGCTATGCTGCATCTCCTATCAGGACTCAGGGATTCACTTTGTGACGCCTCTCCTAATAAAATATCCGGGAAATACGGAACTCTTTTATGTGCAACTGCAGTTATCAGATCAGTAGGAAAGAGTTTCTCTGAATGGGGCCAAATTCTGTTCTGCCGTAACCCAAAATTATGTAATTATTTATTTAGGACATTTACATTGCCACATATTTGCACATGACTCAGCATTAGGCAGACTCTAACTGCCCCTTGACTGTCGTTTATTTTTATTTTTCTCCATTATTATTATTATTATTTGTAATGCTGGTCTCTGACTGTACTAAAAGTGGACTGGATGAAGGAGGAAGCTGTGTTGGAGACATTTGCCATCTTGAGTTATTAGTAAATAAATACATGTTTATGAAAACAATCCCAAAATCGTACTTGACTGCAACCTGAAACTGAGTCTTGAGAGAAGACAAGGAGGAGATTATGAGAGCAGCTTCTCCAACTTACAAAATCTCTCAGTTGGACAAGGGAGGATTCAAGACTCTTCCAATGATGGAAAGAGGTATTGGGAGTTAAAACCCTCCCCTCTCCTAGGAAAATGAAATATTTTAGGATATACTAAAAGGCAGAATATTTCCCCTAAAAAGAAAAGTAGAATCTCAGAGAGCCTGAAACTCAGCCCCCCACCACCCCCGATTGCTAATGGACCATTACTCTGGCCTAGGCCACTCTATTTTACATAACAAAGTTCTACTCCAGGTAAAGCTCTAAAGGAATTGCCCAAAGCCCTTTCATTACATCACCACCCACCCAGGTTCAAACAAGCCTGGGACTCAGGAGAGCCTACAGAGTTGGCCCTGCATGGTCCCATGGGAGTCTGACAACCAATCAGAATACAAGCTCAAATTCAAATCCCAACAGAGGGCATAAAACAGTTGCACTCTCAGCATCTCAGGCCTTCTTTCCTCAACCAAGGCATGTGCTCCTGTCCACCATTAAACCATCTTCCAAGCAGTCACCATGTTTCCAGCGTCTTTCTTCCCCACTTGGAACCAAACCCAGAAGGAGATTTCTTCCAACAAGACTAGACAGAAACTTCAGATCTGATCCCTGTTATTCCGGAGCGTCAGACAGGAGCAATTAGATGGTGCAAATCTCTTGACCTTTTGCAGCACAAGAAGGTTGAGATGTTCCCCTCCTTCTCCTTTGGGTTCCTTCTCCAAAGGATCTCAGATGAATGGATTCCTATTGGGACCCCCCCATACCTGCCATGGCTGCAGCCTCGGAGCCCCCAACCTCTTTTCTCCCTCCTTCCTTCCCCTCCTCGATCTGGAGGAATAAGCGGCATTCATGGCCTGGGCCAAAGTCTGAATGATATTGTAGCAATGAGGTCTATTTATGATCCGTTTCCTGTTTCTTTTCTCCTGGGTCTCCAGTGGGGCTTTCTGGGTGCATCTTCTGCGGCCTTTGACAGAAAAGACGTGCTTGGAAAGGGAACAGCGGAAATAATGATCTTGAAATGGATCTTCCACAAAGAAATGGGGTTCAAAGGCAGCATCTCTTGGCCTTTGTTTTCTCAGAAAATCAAAATTCAAAATACTATGGATGTATTTGAGAAGTATGAGCTTGGTTATTGTATTCCTTGCAAAATTTGTGAGGATCCAGACTTTCCCTTCAATGGGTCCTGGCAAATGCATAAGTGCTTCATGGAAAAGAATAATTCTGTCCCCGATGGGAATATATTCTATGAAGTGGACAAAGACGTTGACTTGTCTCCACTTAGAGAGGGCCTCTCTGAGGGATGCTGTTTCTTCAGTTGCTGAAAATCGTTGTGATATAACCACACAAATTCCATTCCTGACAAGCATCGGAGGGAAAGTCCTCATGAAATCATCTCCATTTTCTGTGTCTGAAGCAATGAGGCCAATCAGGGTCCATCTGAAATGGAGGAGCAGTTGGACGATTGCTGGGTATTGGAATCCTTCTTTGGGGAGCAATGGGTGGAAAAAGGGGAATCGCCTTTTATCACTCAGAGCCTCTGAAACTAATATATGAGAGATCTGAAAAAGCAATGAAGAATAATGTTGAATATAGACATTTCAATACTCGTAATACTACGTTCCAATTGGACAACCACTACCGCCTAGCAATTGGTGGTTAACAACGCATATTGATTGGCCGTCTAAACGGCGGGAGGTTTAAAATGATACCATTGGTTGTGAGCCGTCAGCAGCCGCTATATAAGAGGCTGCTGCGGCTCAAGTTTAGTTGAAGTTACTGACAGTTAATAAAGAGCTGAACTCAACTCCGGTCTCGAGTCTACTTTGTTCTGGTGACAGAACAAATAATATGTTTTAATGTGGTCCAGATCAACTCCAAAATATTAGTTATTGACAAACCCAATTTTGTTCTGATGAACATATCAGAATAATTTGTTCCTTAGTCACAGTTTAAATATTTTAGACAGTTAAATATTTAACAAGATTATATATAAAAATGGAATGCAAAATCATATTAAATAAAAAAACAATTAAAAATGCAAGGTGAATTTCTGTGTCACCCCCACAATTCCAACTATTAGATTCAAATTAGCAGTTGTCAGATACACTGTTTGGATCTAAGATATAGGGCAGTTTTATATGCTATTTTTCAGTACTAAAACCTCTTTCTCAGCTTCTATATCCCAAATTCTTTGTGGAACAATTTTTCAGCTTCTTCTCCAGATGTACAAGAGACTAAGAGACTGCAACTCCTAACACAAATTGTCACTTGTACAATCCAATAAGTCTTTAATTGAAATTTTGCCTGTTTTGGGACTCGCTTTAATTTTAAACCAATAATTATATACCCTGAATTTATACAAAGTAGAAATGTTATAAATTCATAACTTACTGTATCTCTGAGGGCAGGAGCTGAACTCCTTTTATCCACCCCAAAGATCCTGTTCGGATCCTGTGATCTCAATATTTTTTTATACATAGACAGGACTCTTGCCAACTTGATTCCAATTGGATAAGGCAGATATTATTGATATGTGAAAATGAACATACTAATGGAGAACCTCAAAAGATGGATAGTTTTTCAATAGTTGAATATTCAGTAGAAAATCCTCTATAGGGACCTTATGGCTCTTCAGGCCTTTAATGGTGAATTTGAAGTTGAACATAATCAATTAAAACATAGTTTATATGTTCCCTAATGTTCTGAAAAACAGCTCTTGATTCCTATGAAGATATTGGATCAGTTATTTATTCCCACCACCCCACTCACCTTAGATAGAGAAAAACACACACAAACCTGTGGGACTTTGTAGGTGCCTCCTAATGCTGACATCTGGATGGAGATGTCCCTGGCAGCTCCATCAAACAGAGCCAGGAGGTTCTCCTTCCTCCCACAGCTGTAGTTGGGGACATTGGCTTCTCCAGTGGAAAGAATGTCCAGCAAGGCATCCGAAGTGCGGAAAGGACTCATATGGTTGTCATGGAAGTTGTAGCCCAGGGTGAGATTGTGCAGGAGCTGGGAATTCTTGTGGACCGTTTGAATAGCAAAAATTGATCTTAGGGTAATGGTTAGATCAGAACTCTTCCTATTGTAAAACAATATTCATGTTATTCTATTCAATAGCAACAACAAATATTTTTAAAATATATAATCCTTCACAAACCTACTAAGCCTTAGGCCAACATTGATCCAAATCGAATGATCAATTATGCAAATGAGAGAGGCAACTACAGTTGTTTCAATTGCTACTTAAACAAAGGTCATTATTCAAGTGATGAACTCAGGAATGAACCGAGAAAGGAAAATCATCTGGATTTCATTCAGGTCCCTTTAAAACTCCATCTTTGGATTTTACTCTCTTCCACAAAGTAAGGCAAAAGAGGGAAACCATGGAAATAACAATCATTCAGGAAATTAGACAGGTCCTGAGGTACAAAAATAAGTGACATAAGAAGAAAAGGAGAGTGTTAGAATTGCACATGGAGGAAGTGCAACTCCATCACCCTGCATGACTTACAAGGAAGAAGGAGAAGGTATGGAAGGAGGGCTGTTGAAGGGCAACATTATAGGTGACACATATTGTTCAGATGTGACCACACCAATGAGATGGTCTCCAGGCCTGTAAAAGCTCCATGGATTGTACCCATCCTGGTGCTCCAAACTCAATGGGCATTTCCTTCTCAGCTTCCCACAGACTGATGGGGACACCAGCAGCAGCAGCAGCAGAAGCAGGAAGTCCATCATTTGTGGCATGAATCAATCCACTTCCTGTTTGTTGGGTATATGAATACTCCAACTGGTTTGGGTGAATAAATATGTAAACCTAGGATTAAGTGCTATGTAGCTTTAAAGCTAGAAACTGCAATGTCATTGTGGGTGCGGTTGCAGGCAGCCATATAGTTAGGAGGGAAACGTATAGCCCGGCTTCTGGATGCAACTGATGAGCCCGGCTTCTGGATGCAACTGTCTGAGTCCGGCTTCTGGATGCAACTGTATGAGCCCGGCTTCTGGATGCAACTGTCTGAGTCCGTCTTCTAGATGCACCTGGTTACTGTTCCTGGTCTGCTGCCTACTGTGTTGGTCTATCTGCTTACTTTGGAGGCTACTGTGCCAGATACCATTTCACCTGAACACAAGGACTGTTTGGTTTGGTGAGCTGTGGATTCAGCGTTAGTACTTGAGAGAAAGGTATCTTAAGGAGAAGAATACAAGCAGATAAGAACTTTGTATTTACTGTTAAAGGGACTTGATAACTGGATTGATAAACTGGATACTGACATATGGACTGAATGACTATTCTTAATCTCTGTATGAATTAAATACCTATTTAAACCACAAAAAGTGTATTTTGTCTCAAGTGTGTGTATACTCTTGGGCCCAGCCTCTCTCTCATTTGGCTGCCTGGCTTGACTGCTGCTGCACACTCTGCTAGGGGGTTTATCCCCAATCACTAACATTGGTTATGGGCCCAGCAGTGTGCACAGTCTAGCTAACCAGGTTATACCAGTGAGAGTTTTGGTCAAGAGTTACACATTGCTGTAAAGACAAACTGTTTGTTGAATAGTTATTTTTCTGCAGAGCAATGGCACAAGTAAATTTGCCAAGTCTGTCCATGATAGCCAGACTAGATGGAACAAACTATGTTTCATGGTCTATGAAGTGTAGTTTACTGCTACGAAGAGAAGGTTTGTGGGACATAATTACAAACCCACCAGATGTATCAAATTTAAATCCTAACGATGAAGAGGATTATAAACTGATACAGGACTATGAAAGAAAAAATGAACAGGCTTTGTGCATCATAGGTCTCACCCTGTCTGACCAGCAACTCATTCATATCCGTGGAATGGAAAATGCTGCAGACTGCTGGGATAGTCTTAAAAAGATTTATGTTCGAGACAGTGTAGGAGCTCATATCAATCTTACACGGAAGCTGTTTAGAACACATCTTGAGAGGAATGGAGATATGTTGACTCATTTAAACTGTATGAAAAGCATTTTTCAACAACTTCAAGAAAAAGAGCTTGTATTTAATGAGTTGCAACAAGTATACATCATATTGTCTTCTCTGGATCGAAGCTATGATGATTTTGTGACTGCATTAGAGGTATTGCCTAAAGACAGTTTATCAGTAACTGAGATAACTGGCCGGCTATTAGAGGAAGCCAGGAGAAGGAGTGAACGTGATCAGCTGAGGGAAGATAAAAATAATGAAGAGAAATTATCTTCAAAGCCTGAGAGAAACCAGCTGTGTAAAGCAAAGCACCCGGAAGAAGAGAAGTTATCTTCAACGGCATACACAATTAAAAAGTGTTTTAATTGTGGAGGCAGAGGACATTTGGCAAGATTCTGCAGAAAAGGAAAAAGCCAGAATGTAAAGAAGCCAAAGAAATCCTTTGAACTGGCCATGTTTAGCAATTGTGATATTAAGAATAATAAGTGCACACTGGAAAGGGATAACAAAAAGGTAACTGCAGCTTTAAATGGAGCATTGTATGTCTTACATGATGGTAAGAAAGGGGAGGCACAAACTGTATTTAATAATACCAAGCCTCATGATGAATGTATCCATTTATTGCATAGGCGTTTGGGGCATGTAAATTTTAAAATGCTAAAATGTACAGTTGAGTTATCTGAAGGGATAAGGTTAAAACCCTGTGAGAAGTATTTGCATTGTAATGTCTGTTGTGAAGATAAGAGTAAAATAATGCCTGCAAATAGGCTAAATGGTTTCAAAACTAAAGAACCTTTAGAAGTTGTATTTGCAGACATTATAGGTCCAAAGAAACCCAGTATGGGGGGTGCTCGATATATACTTAACATTATGGACCATTACTCTAGATATGGGTTTTGCTACTTAATGAAAAGCAAAACTGAAACATATCAACATTTCTTCAACTGGTTAAAGTTTGCTGAAAGGAAAAGCAAACGGCAACTGATAACCTTGGTGACAGATAATGGTACGGAGTTTGTTAATAGCAAATTCCAGAATAGATTAAAGGCAGCTGGAATAGCTCATAAGAGATCTGCACCATACAGACCACAACACAATGCATTTATAGAAAGAAGAGGCCAAACATTGCAGGCGATGACCCGTACAATGTTAACTGATTCTGGGTTACCTGATACTTTGTGGGGGGAGGCAACAATGTGTGCTAATCATTTATTAAACAATGTTGTTAACTCAACCACTGGTGAAATACCATTCACCATGTGGCATGGCAGGAAGCCTGATCTGAGTTACCTGCACACATTTGGTGCACCAGTATGGGTGCATATCCCTACACAACTCAGGCGTAAAGGGCAACACAAAGCTAAACAATTTTTCTTCGTTGGTTACCAAGCTAACCATAGGGCAATATAGATTTTGGGAGAAAGGCACATCTAGAGTGTTATGTAGTGCCAATGCCCAATTTCTAGAGCACGTAGGATGGGATAAGTTAGAGCAGGATAGCAATAAAGAGGTGGTTATTGAATCCTACAGAAATCCCATCAAGTATCCCTGTAACTTCAAAAATAAAGTGAAGAGAGAAGTACAGGAAGAGATTGTGCCCATAGAAGAAGAAAAGGAAGATATAGCTCAGCAAGATGAGGAAAAGGACCAAGTAGTAACTCAAGAAAGTCCTCATACAAGCCCTGTAATTCCCAGAAGAACTACACGTATATCTAGACCGCCTGATAGATACCAGGCTAACACTGTGTGCCAGGTAAATAGAGTTCCATCTACTGTGGATGAGATAAAAAGGTATCCTTCTAAAGAGAAAGAAAATTGGTATGCAGCAATTAATAAAGAATTGAAGTCTTTGAAGGATATGCAGGTGTATGAAAATGTGAGATTACCTAGTAATGAAAAACCCATTGGCTGCAAGTGGATTTTTAAGATAAAAACAGATAAAGATGGAAACACAATCCATAAGGCAAGGTTAGTAGCCCAAGGCTTTAGACAAAGTGCAAAAGACTATGATGAAGTATTTGCACCTAGTCTTAAAGCAGCTACATTAAGGGCAGCCTTAGTGTGGGCAGCAAGCAAGAAATATATAGTTAACCACCTAGATGTGGAAACTGCTTACTTGCATGCTCCACTAAGACATACTGTTTATATGAAAAGGCCTAATGGATTTAAAGGAGACAATAATAATGATAATGATTGTTGGTTATTAAAGAAGAGCCTTTATGGTCTTAAACAATCGGGCTATGAATGGAACCAGTATATTGTAAAGGAACTGACCAATATAGGATTTAAAGCTGGTTTAGCTGACCCATGTCTGTTTAAGAGAGAGAAACATGGGAAGATATCATTATTATTGCTGTTTACTGATGATATTGCTCTGATAACTAAAACTAATGATGAAGCAAATGAAATAATTGCATCATTAGCCAAGAAAGTCAAAATCAAGCAATTAGGGGAGATAAAGAGATATCTAGGATTGAATCTATTGAGAACACAGAAAGGGTATAAGATATCTCAGGAAGATAAGATATCTAAATTGCTAATGGATTATAAAATGGAACTTTGTAAGCCTGCAAAGACTCCAATGAGTCAGGATATTTGCAAAATGGATACTCAAAGTCCCAAATGTGATAAGGCACTGTATCAATCTTTGATTGGTAGCTTATCATATATTAGCAATTGGTCAAGGCCAGATATTGCTTTTAGTATTAATCAGCTGGCACGGCACAATAATGACCCACTTCAATGTCACTGGATAGCATTGAAAAGAATCCTAAGGTATCTTAAAGGTACATTAAACCATGCACTGTATTTAGAACCAGAAGGTGATCTCATATTGAGTGCTTATGCAGATGCTAGTTTTGCATCAGAAAGAGATACTAGAAAGTCGACTTCAGGAACAGCCATAATGCTGGGTAAGACATTAATAGGTTGGAAGTCAATTAGACAACAGCATATAAGTTTGTCTACTATGGAGGAAGAATTCTCCTGTTTATCATTTTTGTGTACTGAGTTAATTATGTACAAACAAATGTTGCAGGATATGGGTACAACTGTAAATTACCCTATAGTTGTACATGAAGATAATCAGGCAGCAATTAAAATGGCCACAAGTATTGCAGTTAAAACTAGAAGTAAACATACAGATTTGAGGTATCTTAATGTAAGAGAATCTGTACAGAGTAAATTGATACAGCTGGAATACTGTATGTCGGAGGACAATGTAGCTGATCATTTTACTAAAGCCCAAGGTGCTATTAAGCATCTAGAGAGTTGTAAAAAATATGGGTTTAGAATGTAAAGGTTATATATTTATGTCACCCAAAAGGGGAGAATGTTGGGTATATGAATACTCCAACTGGTTTGGGTGAATAAATATGTAAACCTAGGATTAAGTGCTATGTAGCTTTAAAGCTAGAAACTGCAATGTCATTGTGGGTGCGGTTGCAGGCAGCCATATAGTTAGGAGGGGAAACGTAATAGCCCCGGCTTCTGGATGCAACTGTATGAGCCCCGGCTTCTGGATGCAACTGTCTGAGTCCGGCTTCTGGATGCAACTGTATGAGCCCCGGCTTCTGGATGCAACTGTCTGAGTCCGTCTTCTAGATGCACCTGGTTACTGTTCCTGGTCTGCTGCCTACTGTGTTGGTCTATCTGCTTACTTTGGAGGCTACTGTGCCAGATACCATTTCACCTGAACACAAGGACTGTTTGGTTTGGTGAGCTGTGGATTCAGCGTTAGTACTTGAGAGAAAGGTATCTTAAGGAGAAGAATACAAGCAGATAAGAACTTTGTATTTACTGTTAAAGGGACTTGATAACTGGATTGATAAACTGGATACTGACATATGGACTGAATGACTATTCTTAATCTCTGTATGAATTAAATACCTATTTAAACCACAAACAGTGTATTTTGTCTCAAGTGTGTGTATACTCTTGGGCCCAGCCTCTCTCTCATTTGGCTGCCTGGCTTGACTGCTGCTGCACACTCTGCTAGGGGGTTTATCCCCAATCACTAACACTGTTTCTAAGACAAACAACAGGAACAGCTGGAGAAATTCAAAGACTCTGAGAAGTGCCAGTGGCTTTCCTGATCTAAGCAGAGAATCGCTCAGTTTCATCTGCAAAGGAGAGAAAGGTGCAATCAAGAGCAGAGCCTGTACCTGTCCCAAAACTTGGTCCCAGAGAGCTTCACCCAAGGAATTTATCCTTTTCTGATACAAGATCCTTTGAATGTGGGTTCAGTCTAATGCCTGCATCAAAGTCAAAAACTGGAGATATAGCATCACAGGTCTCAAAGGCCCAGATGGTCATAATTACAGCAAGAAGCAACTTCTCCTCATGGGATCCAACTTTTTCTGGGCTCCATCTGCAGAGGAGAGGCTAGAATAAAACATGTTAGTAAAAATTACAGATATACGCCTGGGATCATTGTTCTGTTTCGGCTGTGCTTCTTCCTTCCTGTCAGGGCAAGCCCAGAAAGTGATGCTGGGGAAGAGAATTCAGCACCCAGGGAATTGACTTCTGCTGTCCTTCAACATGGCTTCTTGTCTACAGAGATTGCTGGGGAAGGTCACCCAGAGCTATGGAGTTTGGTGCCATTTCTAAGTTAATGCCATTTAACTGTAGTGTTGCCTGTCTTCTAATGACAATCGGCACCCTTGATCTCTGCCCAAGATTAAGAGTAGACCCTGTTTGGAATTCTGTTTTATGTCATAATCCCATATATTGATCTTAATTGCAGTCGGTTTTAAAACTGCTTGTGCCTGAAGTGAAATTTCATTTCCCATCTTTTCTAGCAATATTAATTCTGAGATAAAAGCTTATTAAGAAGCAGGAAAGTGACAACTTGTGGACTAGATCGTTGGGTAAATAGGGAGAAAAATATAGAATGGATGGAATTTTTTATTTTTATTTTCTTATTATTCCTGTGTTATCTTACCATGTTCCCATAATACACCAAGATTCTTTATTTTTTGATTTTTCTTATTTTTTAAATAAAGAATGGACTGTAAGTTCTGCAGGTGCGATCTATCCTCTTTCTTTCTTTCTTTCTTTCTTTCTTTCTTTCTTTCTTTCTTTCTTTCTTTCTTTCTTTCTTTCTTTCTTTCTTTCTTTCTTTCTTTCTTTCTTTCTTTCCATCCAGAACTATCTCTATCATCTATCTATATCTACCCATTGATATCTATCTATCTATCTATCTATCTATCTATCTATCTATCTATCTATCTATCTATCTACCATGTTTCTCACGAAATAAGTCTGGGCCTTATTATTTTTTAACCCCCGAAAAAACGGCGACGCCGTCTTTTTGGGGGTGACTTAATTTCCTCCCCCACCTAGAGCGGCCCATATTCAAGTACTTCACCACGAGGCCATTTCTACTGACCAATGAAAGCTCCCCGAAGGCAGAGTCCCCAGCCGCTTGGGGGTGAGGCATGGCTGCCCGTGTCCTCTCGCCATTAGGCAATGTCCTTCAGGCAATGGAAGCTCCCCAAGGGCAGTCACCGGCCACTTCAATCGGCCAGGAGAAGCGGTCTCAGGGCTTCCATCGCCTGAAAGATACTGCCTAATGGCAAGGAGACATGGGCAGCCACGCCATGCTCCAAAGGGGCTGGGGACTCTGCCTTCAGGGAGCTTTCGTCGGACAATAGAAGTGGCCTCATGGTGACAGGTGTGTGTGTGTGCGCTCACCCCAAGCCGCTTCTACCGGCCGATCGAAGTGGCTGGTGACTGCCCATGGGGAACTTCCATTGCCCGAAAGACACTGCCTAATGGCAAGGGGACATGGGCAGCCACACCTCGCCCCAAAGCAGCTGGCAACTCTGCCTTCAGGAAGCTCTCGTCGGCCGATAGAAGCGGCCTTGCGGCGAAGGGAGTGTGTGTCTGTGCACTAACCCAATTGAAGTGGCTGGTGACTCCCCTTGGGGAGCTTCTATTGCCCAAAAGACACTGCCTAATGGTGAGGGGACAGGGGCAGCCATGCCTCTCCCCGAAGCAACTGGAGACTCTGTCTTTGGGGAGCTTCTATCGGCTGATCTTTGGTAGATCGGGGTATTCTAGCCTAGGCTACCTGCAGGGCACTCCTAAAGGCAAGTTTTCTCCCCACCCACCCCTGCCCTTCCCCCCCATTTCTCTTCACCTCGTGTAGTTCTAGTGAATGATGTCAGAATTGGCGGGGAAACGCATAGTTTAAATAGGCCTAAATTTTGGGGGTGGGGCTTATTTCATCTCATGCCTAGAAATCATGCTGGGCCTATTTGTGGAGGCTGTATTGTTCGAGAAACACGGTATCTATCTATCTGTCTGTCTGTCTATCTGTCTCTCTCTCTCTCTCTTTATATATATATATATATATGTGGATCTTTGGTTGTTCGGGTTTTCTCCCGCGTAAGATTCGAAGTATCTAGGCAACGTTTCGATGAAGTCTCATTCATCATCTTCAGGCTTCTGTCTCCGGCTCTGTGTTTCTCAGAGTAATGTGAGATTGCAGCTGCTTCCTCCTTTTAACTGCCAGTGGGGTGGGACTTGATTGGGTGGGGGCTTGGCTGTGTTCTGATTGGGTGGGGGTTAGCCGTGTTCTGATTGGTTGGAGCGTGTTCTGTTCAGGTGGGGGCTTGGTTGTGCTCAGGTTAGTCTTAGTTGCTGGGGATTTGAGCTGGTGAGTTGTGATCTTGCTGTTTGGCTTCTAGTTCGTGGTCCTGCTGCATCTTCATAGTGGGTGTCGGTTTGCTTCATGTATGGCTCAGAGGGGTTTGAAGTGGGTAGTGATGCAGCTGCAGTGCAGCTTCTGGTCCATGGTCGTGTCTCATTTTCTGAATGGGTGGGAGTCTGTTTTCTATATGGAAGTGTGGTGGTGGCATCTTGTGTGGCTCTCATGGGTCTGGGT
>NW_028262907.1:70066-104057 GCF_049901715.1 Pseudonaja textilis
CAAACCTACACGAGGCATTTCTGGTTTGCAAGGCTTTGGCAGCAGCAGGGATTTGCCTTTCTGCGTGATCCCTGCTGCGCTCACTGCTGAGGTGCCCCAATCCGGGTGGTTTGGGGGATATAGCTGCCCTATGTGAGGCAGCTGAAGACAGGGGATCCAGACAGGGTTTTGGGGTGTTGCAGATCCCCTCCCCAGCTGGCAAAAACCCCTTTTCCCAAGGCAGTGGAGCGGCGGTCAGCAATGTCTGCCACAAAGAAGTCTGCAGCTGGATAAGAAAGTGTGGGAGGAAGAAAGTGAAAGTTTTTCTTTGGCTGAGCCGGGACAAAGAGGAGCCCTTAAAACCTGGAATTTGCCTTTCTATTGCTACATTGTTCCCAGAAAGATTGTATAAGCAGCTGAAGAAGGGAAAGGGAAGTTATTTCTTTTCACTCTCCTTCCTGCAGAAGTAGCTGATGGAAATCTGGAAAACCTGCTTGGGCTAAGAAGGTAAACCACAAACCACATCTCTACCCAACAACCACAACCCAATCCACAACCCAATCCACAAAAAACATAAGCCAGACAAATAATGATATCCCAATCCTCATCAGAGAAGCTGTTGAGCGTGAACGGAAATGTCCAAATGCCATCTTATTTGGTCTAGAGGACATCAATCACAATGATGACATCACAACTGCCCAAAACATAATCAATGATTATCAAGCATCAACTATCTCCCTGATGAAATACTTGACATTTCCGCATTGGCCTGAGAGCTGAAAAACAGAGATGGCTCTGTGGCCCCATCGCTTCTGCAGGGTCATTTGCAAAAATGAATCAAGCAAATGTAAATTCATTTATACTATAAATTCACTTGCCAAAAGCAACACCAACCATAAGAACCTCCATTCTCGCTGCCTGACCTAACTATACAGCAAAACGTGCCTGCTACCATGTACTCTGCACAGAACTCAAAAACATCTAGATAATGGAGAGAAGGACCTGTACATTGACTACCATGCTGACTGTATCAAAAGTAAGTCACACAACCTGCAAC
Source organism: Pseudonaja textilis (assembly GCF_049901715.1). NCBI lineage: Eukaryota > Metazoa > Chordata > Lepidosauria > Squamata > Elapidae > Pseudonaja > Pseudonaja textilis. Next base: position 71,103 of record NW_028262907.1, read on the forward strand.
TCAGGTTTAACCTTCAACCACAACTCTACCTCAACCAATGCACCATCACCCAAGACTAGGCATGCACGACCCTATCTACCTCAATTCCAACTACTGCTGGCCTTAAATGCAAGCTACTCAATGCAAGAACCTTGTGAATAAAATACCTGAATTTCTCCTCTTACTAAATATGGCTAAATTTGACATCATATTTGTCTGTGAAACATGGCTCAACACATCTCTCCTGACTCCATTACCACAGTAAGAGACTATCATGTTTACCGATCAGATCATGAAATTCATAGAGAAGGTGGTATTGCTATCTTCTATAAAAGTCCTCACATTTAAAAAACATCCAAGTTACTCAGGGAGCTTGCTCTTCCTGAGACCATGATCTGTGAACTATCCTTAAATATCACATTTTGATTCTTACTATGTTACAGAGCACCTAATTATGAAATCAAACATGTAAACAAGCTAAATTCACTACTAACATGGGCAACATCCTGCCCACATGCTTTTATCTTTCCTGGTGACTTCAATCTACATCATATTGACTGGACCTCAATGAATGTACAACTGAACACATACACGCAACCTTCTACAATGCTGTTACAAATCTGGGACTGGAACAACTAGTAACCAACAACACTAAACTAAACAACTGCCTCAATCTCATCTTCTGCAATAATTTGAATTTAATTTATGGAATACAAACTAAAGAACCCTTTTCCAGCAGTGACCACAATATGATTGACTTTTGTCTCAACATCGCCACACAAAAATCATCACAATAGCGGAAACCCCAATTATAACTTTAAAAAGGCAACTATGATCTTATAGACAACGATCTCTCATTCCTTGATTGGCAATCTCTATTCACTGGATGCAATACTGCTGAAGACCATTACAACATATTTTTACTTGAAGTCAAAAGAGCCATCAAACTATATTTACCAACAACAACTCCCAAAACAAAAAACAAAAATGATTACCCATAACAATAGGAAATTTCAATCCAAAAAGAGATCACTCTGGTGGAAAAACAAATCTGGTCACGTCGCCAATTTAAAAGCCGATACAAAAATTATGCCACTAGATAAAGACTGAATGCACCAATTATCACATTAAACAAGAGGAAAACCTTCTACACACCAATTCCACCCATGCTTTTTTACAATTTTGTAAACAACAAACTAAAAGACTCAAGGTCCATCCCACCCCTAATGGTAAAGACTGCAATGATGACATCATTAAAGCCAACATCTTAAATAAATTTTTCGGCTCAGTATTTGTAAACAGCAATGGATCATGCCCAGTATTTCCTAGCTGAACCACAGACAACTACAATGATCTAATACATATCGATTTTACAGAAGACAATGTTGAAAAAGCACTACGCAATCTAAAACCTTCTCTATCTATTGGACCAGACGGAATATGTGCCTACTTCTTAAAAAAGCTATCCACTGCCATAGCCGAACCTCTAAGCATAATCTTTGAAAAATTTTCAGGACCAGCTCCTTGCCTAACCTATGGTCACAAGCCATGGTCATCCCCATCTTCAAAAAAGGATACCCAGCCTAGTTGAAATTACAGACCAATCTCCTTATGCTGCATTAAAGTCATGGAATCAATTATTAACCAATCCATTATCCTCCACTTAGAGACAAACAACCTACTCTCTAATAAACAATTTGGTTTCAGAAAAAAACTATCCTGTAATCTGCAACTCTTACACTGCAAAAACATATGGACTACACAACTCGATCAGGGCAAAACAATAGACGCAATCTACATAGACTTCTGTAAAGCCTTTGATTCACTGGTACATGACAAACTACTCCTAAAACTAAAATCTTATGGTATCTCTGGACAACTGCATAACTGGATAGAAGCATTCCTGTCAAACAACAACAAATGGTCAAAATTGGGAGTGTCCTATCAAATTCTGTACCTGTCAATAGTGGTGTCCCCCAAGGAAGTGTTCTGGGACCAACTCTCTTCATACTCTACATAAATGACCTCTGTGATCATATTAAGAGCAACTGCGTTCTTTTCGCTGATGATGTAAAGCTGTTCAATACCACAGACAATACTGCTACCCCTCAAAAAGATCTTGACTGTGTATCAGAATGGTCAAACAAATGGCAACTTCAAATCTCAACAAATAAATGCTCTGTCTTACATATTGGCAAAAAAAAATCAGAAAATAAAATACAGGCTGAATAGTCAAGACCTTGTTGATGATCCAAGCTCTGTAAAGGATCTTGGAATACTCATCGCTAATGATCTAAGTGCTAGAGCCCACTGTAACTACATAGCCAAAAAACCACTAAGAGTTGTTAACCTAATCCTACGTAGCTTTTTCTCTGGTAATATCGCACTACTAACTAGAGCATACAAAACATTTGCTAGACCAATACTTGAATACAGCTCATCAGTCTGGAACCCGTGTTACGTATTTGATATTAGCACAGTTGAGAAAGTCCAGAAATATTTCACAAGAAGAGTCTCTACTCCTCTACTCATTGTAGAATACCTTATGCCACCAAACTTGAAATTCTAGACCTAGAAAACCCTTAATTACACTGTCTTCTGTCTGATCTAAGTATGGTATATAAAATTATACATTGCAATGACTTACCTGTCAATGAATACTTCAACTTCAACCACAAAAACACAATAGATACAAACTCAAGGTTAATCACACCAAACTTGATTGCAGGAAATACGACTTCAGCAACAGAGGTCAATGTCTGGGATACTCTACCTGACTCTGTAATTTCTTCCCCAAACCCCAAAACTTTAACCTTAAACTGTCTACTATTGACCTCACCCTTTTCCTAAGAAAAGAAATAATCTTGGAGGTTAAATGAGGCACCAGGAATGAAAAGACAGGGAATCAAAGAACCCTTGGAATTAAAAGAGAGACGTCATTTTTGAGATGTCATCCCTATTGTTGTATGTACACTGAGAGTTTATGCACCTGAGACAAATTCCTTATGTGTCTAATCACACTTGACCAATAAAGTATTCTAATTCTAATTCTAATAACCCTAATTCTTTTTGTTTTAGATCAGTTACAGTTTTGTTTCCCAGGATCTTAACAATAAATGCCAATTTCCTTTCTTCTACCCAATGCTCCCCTCTGAAGGAGTCCAGTACCTGAGGATGATCAAGCTGCTCCTCCATTTCAGGTGGACCTTGGCTGGTCTGATGGCTCCAGACAATGACCAAGAGCAGAAATTCATGAGGACGATGACCTCCATGCTGATAAGGAACAGCATTTGTCCAGTTTTATCACAAACCTTTTCCACAACTGGCAAGGAAATCTTTAGGCTTTCTGAAGCATATCACAGCTGGAGACAAGTGAATGTGTTTTTTTATTTTGCAGACTTGAACTCAATATACATTGTGATATTAATTATACACAAAGCCCTGCAAAATTTTAAGGAACCTACTAAAGGCAAGGTCCTGCTGGCAACCATAATGGGAGGCTTTCACTTGTATTTGACCGAAATTGCTGCCCACATTAAACTCATCCATAGCTTTTTTTCCTTCCTTATGGAAACAAAACAAACAGCAAACTATGATGTGACTCGCCACTTTTACTCTACAATGAAGCGCTTTTCAGAGAGATCCTATATATGTTCCTACTCCTGGGATGCCTTTTCAGTGAAAATCTGGAGACGGCGCAGGGAGAGAGGTGAACTGGAGGTTTTGCCCCAAGAGCAGATTGATCGTATCTTGTCAGTAGACAACTATTTCACTTACAACACAATCTGAGCTGTGGCACGGGTTTTACATGCAGCCCTTTTCTCCAGGTCTAAGAAGACAAGGAGTAAAGATGGCAAGAAAATGGAAGTTCCAAGGCTGGAAATTTGGCAGGTATCTTGATTGGCTGGCAACATTGTGTTCCTTCCTAGCTTCCTAACAAATGATAGCTGTCCATTTACTTAGAGCCAAGCTGCACTAAAGGCCTCCAATAAAGGAACACAATCTTGCCAGACAATCAAGATACAAAAAGACCCACAAAACAGACATAAGATATTAGAAACACCAATCAAGCAGAACACAGCAAACTCCAAGACCAATTAACACAGACCAAGACACCCAACCAATCAGGATGAAGAAAAAAACATTCTGGCACAGCAATAGGCTAGCCCCAAATTTAAAACTGAAACCACTGTAACAGTCTGACTCACAGAAGAACACTACACAGAAGCCTGATGATGGCAGATGAGATTCTGCCCGAAACGTTGCTACAACTTTAAAAGCACAACTATAATGATGTGGGAAAATACCCAAACAAAGCTGGATACCATACATGTAAGTACCGCATAAAACCTAAGAAAACATATACATACAGCCTTAAAAGTTTGAGGGAATCCTTTCTGTTCCTCTGAAAAAGCCAACCAATCTGCAAACATCAACTCCATCAACCAATCAAGAAATGATAACACAACTGTTGTTGTAGAAATGGAAACATGATGTATAATAAAGGAAATGTATAATAAAAAATATTTTTTTAAAAAAGTGGGCTTTAGGTAGCCAGGCCTACTATGGGGGCATGTCAGCAAAGTCTATTTGTATCATCTGGAAAGAATATCTTGCTCTACACAGTCAGGAGTAATGTGGTTTAGTCTTCTTCCTTTGTTGTGAGTTAAATAAACTACACAATTGAGAACTATCTCCTTTCCCCCATACTAATTCATTTACCTGTCCAATTTTGCTTAAACCTCTGGGCTAATGCTTCTGCTCCTTCATGACCTTGGTTGTAGTTGTAGTTCATTTGCTTGAGCTGAAATGGGGAGGGGGGCTCAGTGCTATCAGCTTGTATATTAATGTCCTGCCTCACCCCTTGCACTCTTCCCCCTCTGTGATATTAACCTACATTTACATCAGTGGTGGGATTCAAATTCTTCAACTACCTGTTCTGTGGGCGTGGCTTGGTGGGTGTGGCTTGGTGGGCATGGCCGGGGAAGGATACGGCAAAATCCCATTCCCTCCCCACCCCACTGACCTGCTTTCCAGCTCCGTTCTCCTGTGCAGGGCAACCAAAGAACACCCAGCCAATCAGCTGAGACTCAGGAGACAGAGAATAGATGGTGGCAGGGCCAGTCAGAGGTGGCATTTGCTGGTTCTCTGAACTACTCAAAACTTCTGCTACTGGTTCTTCAGAACTGGTTAGAACCTGCTGAATACCACCTCTGATTTGCATCCACAGTGGAACAACTTGCCTTAAGAAGTTGTGAATGCTCCTTTACTGGAAATTTTTAAGAAGGACTGAAATGGTAGAGGATTTGAAATGATAGAGACCCGGAAGAGAAAAAGAAGAAAGAAAGAAGAGAGAGAAAGAGAGAGGAAAAAAAAAAAAAAACGCTCGGTCTTGCGACCAAAAAAGAAGAAGAAGAAGAAGTATAAAAAGAGAAAAAAAACAAAAACAAAGAGACGGAAGAAAAAAGAAAATACGTTAAAACCAGACAAATATTCTTTTGACAGTCTACAAGATCCAATTCTCCTACCTTACTTTAAATATACACATCTTATCGCTATTTATGGATATTTATGCTTATTTATGCTCATTGAACAGTTTATCTCTGATATAACCAATTATACCATGCATTCCAATTATTATCAAATGCTGAAGACTCTTTATTTCTAAGAGCTATGGTTAAATTGTCCATTTCTGCGCAGTCACATATTTTCTGAATGACCAATTGATCTGTAGGTAAAACGGGATGATTTCCAGCACTGGGCAAATGCTAATCTGGCCGCAGTTAGAATATGAATTATTATGTATTTCGTCTTTTAGGAAAATGTTTATCAGAGATCCCTAGTAGGAAGAACTCTGGTTTGTATTCAATTTGATCTTTGGTTATCTCCTCCAGCCATTTTCTAATTTTTGCCAGTATTTCTGGGCTTCTTTACAGGTCCACCACATATGAAAGTAGGTTCCCTCTATGTTTTTACATTTCCAACATTTTGGACTAGAGTTTGGGTTCATTTTCGCTAACCTCGAAGGGGATAAGTGCCATCTATATAACATTTTATACATATTTTCTTTGTACGCCGCAGATTTCGTAATCTTAATGATTCTATTCCAGATCTTTTCCCATTCTGTTAATGTAATGCTTCTTCCAATATTCCTACTCCACATTATCATGTTCCCTTTCACTATCTCTTGCTCTAATTCTACCTCCAATAAATATTTATAAAATTTAGAAATATTCTTTTATTTGATCCTAATAAGATTTTATCTAAGTGTTGTAATTTGCTATAAATTCCAAACTCTTTGATATCTTGTTTGTATCTACTATGGATTTGTATATATAACCACTGATCAATTTTAAATCCCTGTTCCTGTAAGTCCTGTCGAGTTCTTAGTTTCCCTAAAGGATCTAATAAATCTTTATATTTAGTCATTTTTGTTATATCCAAATTGTTGGGATGAACCATTGCCTCCATTGTTGAAAGCCAAATCGAATTTTAAATAATGTTTTTACATATTTTTCCAATTAGTTAATAGTGAATCTCTAATAAGATGTCTATGAAAGTACGCCTGTTTAGTTTTCCCCACATCCCATAGAAATGCGTGCCATCCTCTCTGAAGGTCGTGCCCTTCCAAGGCTAGAGTTCTTTTATTCCATAAATTGACCCAGTCTTTTAACCATAGTAAGTTGGCTGCCCAATAATATAATTCCCAGTTTGGAAGCGCTTAGCCCACCTCTACTTTTTGCATCTTGTAAGGCCTTAATACTGATTCTAGCTTTTTTCCCTTGCCAAATAAATTTAAGAGTTACCTTATTTATATCATCAAAAAAAATTTTTGGTAATTTTATTGGGATTGTCTGGAATAAGTAAAGGAGTTTTGGTAAAATGTTCATTTTGATTGTGGCAATCCTGCCCAGTAAAGAAAAGCTGCAACTTATTCCAGGATTCTAGATCTTTCTTAATTTGCTGTAACAGTTTATCATAATTATTCTCTTTGAGTGATTTACTATGTGGTGTTAACCATATGCCTAAATATTTGACCTTTTTGTTGCCTGTATCCCCATGGTTTTTTCTAATTCTTTCCTCTGGTTCTCTGTTAGATTTTAGTCAGTAATTTCGTCTTATTTCTGTTGATCTTTAGTCCTGCTACTGAACCATATTGTTCTAGTTCTTTTATTAGATTATGTCCTTTCTCCATGGGATCCTCTAGGAAGAAAACCATATTGTCTGCAAACGCCTGTAATTTATATTCCTCTGCCTTGACCCTAACCCCTTGAATTTCAGGATTTTGTCTTATCCGCGTTAACAATGATTCTAAAGCAAATATAAATAAGAGGGGTGAGAGAGGGCAACCCTGTCTAACGCCCTTTTCAATGCTTAGTGGGCCTGTTTGTTCACCATTAATTAGTATATTGGCTTGTTGGGTATTGTAAATTGTTGTGATAATATTCTCGAATTTAGTGCCCAGATTCATGTTATAGATTTTTTGTATTAAGAAGTGCCAATGTAAGTTATCGAATGCTTTCTCCGCATCTAGAAACAAGAGTGTAAATTGTTTCTCTGGATGAGCTTCATAATATTCTAAGACGTCAGTAACGGTTCTTAAATTGTTTTTAATTTGGCGGAATGGAAGGAAACCATTTTGGTCTTCATGAATGTATAAATTTAAAACTTGTTTTACTCTATTCGCAATAATTGAGGTAAATAATTTATAATCGGCATTTAAAAGTGAGATTGGTCTATAATTGTTGATATATCTGGCATCCACATCCTCCTTCGGAATTAACGCAATCAACGCCTCCCTCCATGAGTCTGGCATTTTGGCAGCGAAAGTACTTAGTTAAACACTTCCAGCATCAGAGGCCCTACTAAATCTATTGTGGCTTTATATAATTCTACTGGAATCCCATCTGGACCAGGGGATTTATTATTACATTGATTTTCCATTGCAGATTTTAACTCAGACCATGTAATATCCTTATTTAGTAATTCTTTGTCTCCTTCCCCTATTGTTTTATCATTCGTATTCTCCAGATAAGTTCTTATTTTATCCTCATTGATTTCTTCTTTTTATATAATCTTTGGAAATAGTTTAATATAATATCCTTTTTCTTCTCAATCTCATGTTGTGGGATGCCTTTCTCATCTATTAATTGGTGTATCAATCTCTTTTCTTTTTCTTTTTTAAGTTTATAAGATAGCCATCTTCCTGGTTTATTGGTGTGTTCAAAATAATTTTGTTTGGACCTTCTCAAGCTAACTTCTATTTTATCTTGTTCAATTAAATTCAGCTTATGTTTGGCTAGTATTAACTGATTTTGTAGTCCTTGGGTCTTAGGTTTTTTGTAATTGTGTTTCTAAGTCTTGGATTTGTTGTTGTAAGCGTTTTGTTGGGCATAAATTCTCTTGTTTCTCATAGCATTATAGGAAATTGTTGTGCCTCTTATAATTGCTTTCATAGTATCCCAAATGTTCTGTTTTGAAGTTGTTTCATTATTATTATCTTTTAGAAAATAATTTAGCTCCTCTTTCAGTTTATTAATATACTCTTCTTCGTTTACAATTTGGTTATTTAGTGTCCATCTTTTTTTTATTCGTCTCCTATCCCTTCCAACTTTGCTATTCTGTTATAGCAGTTTCATCACAATAAAAGTTAAAGTCAACGTTAAAATGGGGAATATCTTCAAGATCCTCAATAGCTTTTTTCTGCTATTGTGAAAAACAAGTTAAGTACAGTACTATGTGGTGGGAGACAGGGAAAAGTCATCTGGATTTTTAAGATTTAATTCACCAGTTGTGCCAATATGAAGTATCCAATAAACTGTTCTTTGATGAACCTGCCTGCCTTAGAGTTCTGTTTTCTATGGGTGCATTACTTGGAACATTGACAGCTGAGATTTTGACTCCAATAGTGCCAGGAATTCCATTTGCTGATAATTTACATTAAAATAATTGAACTTTTAGAGAACCCCACCCTTCAAAAATATTTCTGGCATATCAACAAGATTCACATTGCATAAGCACCATGTTTCAAATATTTAGGGTGTGGCATTTCAGGCCTCAGGTAGGCTAAAGGCACAGACAGATATGATGCTGTGATTTCTCAAAGAACTAAGCAGCTATATTGCAATTCTACTGGACAAGGATGTGGGTCTTCCAACTGCCCTTTAATTATTTCAAGCAAAATCATTTCCAAAGCTCATATATGGAGGATAGCTTGGATCATTTTCTATGTCTGACCCATTGAGATATTTTGAGAGCACAAATTCCTCTATCTCCCATTTATACATTTCTTCTGGTTGTAAGATGCTCTTTTGTATTCAACTCTGGCCTCAGAAGGATAATGTAGCATTTGGGAATGAAGATGCAACCCAACAGACCAGCACTAGAGGCCAAGATGGAGAAGACCTGCACAGCCACCATATACTTTCCCTTGGTGCTCAGGTAGGTGGGCACAAAAGACACCCAGACACTGCAGAAGACCAGCATGCTGAAGGTGATCAGCTTGGCTTCGTTGAAGGTCCCAGGGAGATTCCTGGCAAAGAAAGCCACCATGAAGCAGATGGCAGCCAAGAGGCCCATGTAGCTGAGTGTGATGTAGAACATGATAACAGAGCTTTCATTGCATTGCAGGATGATCAATCCAGGCTGGGAGTGGAAGTCAGAGTCAGGGAATGGGGGAGAAATTAAAAGCCAGATGGAGCAGATGACAATTTGGACAGCAGAACAAGAAAGGATAATATAATTGGCTAAGCTCTTTCCCCAACCATCTCTTCACTCTGTTTCCTGGTTTTGTGGCCAGAAAGCTAGCACCACTGTGATGGTTTTGGCCAAGAGAGAAGAAATGGCAACTGAGAAGACGATGCTGAACACTGTTTGTCGGAGAAGGCAGGTGATTTTCCTTGGTTGACCAATGAAGAAGAGGAGACAAGAAGCAAAGCAGGAGGGAGACTAGGAGGATATAAGAGAGGTCCCGGTTGTTGGCTTTGACAATGGGAGTTTCTAGGTAGCTAATGAACAGGATTAACACAAAGCCTGTGATTAGGAAAACAAATAGGGCAAAGGAGACCAGGATGATGCCCAGATGTTCTTCATAAGACAGGAAGATTATAACTTTGGGGATACATTGGATTCTGTCCTCATTTGGATATTTTTCATCTGGACACTTAGTGCATTTTTCCATATCTGAAAGAAATCCAAAAGCAGCATTTCTTTAATTCTTTTAAAAAAATTAATTTCTTCAATTCTCCTGTCCTTTTGCCTTTCAAGAGATGACTTCTTGGGACAACAACCATTATCAGCTGCATTTTCCAAGAGGCATTCCTGCAGGAAGAAGCTCAGAAGAATAACATTTTCTTAAAACAAAGCTATATTTTAATAGTATATACCAGTGGTGGCTAACCTTTTGGGGATCCTGTGCCAAAAATTGTGCATGTTCTGGCACACACACGCTCGCATGTCAGCACCCAGAAGGCAATGGGTGACTCCCCATTCTCCCTGCACATGTGTGTGCAATCCCCCAATGCTCCTCTATGCCACCTCCACTACCACCCCTTTATCTGCACTGCACCTCACAGCTGATTTTCAGCAGGTTTGAGGCCTTTTTCAGCCTCCCAGAGGCTTGAAAAAAAGCCTCTGCAGGCTTTGCAGGATGAACAATAGGCCGTTTTGTCACTTCCATTATTACAGGAAGTGACAAAAGCGGGATTTATTCATCTGCAGAGGCTTTTTTCAAGCCTCTGGGAGGCCGAAGGCCTCAAACCAGCCGACAATCAGTTGTGAGATGTGCATGCGCAGTGAGGTAAGTTTGCCTTGCAGCTCATGTGCCGGCAGAAATGGCTCTGTGTGCCACCTATGGCAAGCATGCCATAGGTTTGCCATCACGGTATATACAATTGGAAGAAGTCCTAGGGCCTAAATGATTTGTTGTGTAATTTGCAGAACCTACATAGGACCTACATTATCAGAGGTAAATAATGAATCAAGTAAACTTCCTGGATCCTGCCAGATGGAACTTTTTAATATACTGAACTCAGAGGATGTCTATCTTTTAAAATCTAGTGTCAACTCTGGCTGAACCCATCTTTTGCTGCCTCATAGTTGCCACAAGCCCTGAGAGGGGAAGGGCAGGGAGAAGTAATATACCGGCTTGGCTGACAAAACAAAAGGTTTTTTGTGGGAATCAAGGTCATCTGAGAAGAAGAAAGGAGTGACCAAGCAACCTGCCAGCCCGGCTATTGGACAATATGACCAATGGCATCGGGGGTGGGGGCTTTACTTTTTAAACTAGGGAAAACTTATGGGAACTTCAAACTTGGTTTTCACTGGCTGTGCCAATATGATGCACCCAATAAACATGTTCTTTGTGGAATCTCCCTGCCTCAGAGTTCTGCTTTCAATAGGTGCATTACTCAGAATGCTGATACCTAGTGGAATAAAAAGAAAGCTACTGCAAATAATCGAGAATGGTTAGTGGTAACAGAGGTATAATCCCTTAAGTATCCACACCACCTTATTGTGGAGTAGCAATACTTTCTCACTGATTCTCATGCAAAGGTCTATGTATAGTCTATGTATAGTGTATTGCAATAATCCTTCAGGAAATGGACCTAAGGTGATTCTCAAGTTTCAAAGAACTCCAGATATTTCTAGAGAGGTAAATGTGAATGGGCACACCCAAAATAAAAAGCAGAAGAGATATTTTCTCTGGTACTAGAAAAGCTTGCCCAATCTTCCACCCTCTCCAATCTTTTCTAGAACCTCACTCAAGGTCCTTTTTACTATCCTTCTCTTTAAACAGGAAATTGTACACTTTGAAGATAAACCAGTTGTGCTTCAAGCTCTCCTAACCTGAGAGTAGTCTGAATAAATACATATCCACAAAGGCCTGTCCTTTTCTCTGGCATCACCCACCTTCCTGAGTGAGAAGGTCCCCTCTGGACAAGGAATACACAGTCATAGCAGCAATCTGGCTCTCCTTCTCGCTTCTGTGACAAATCCAGGATGACAGCTTTCCACACACTGGGACTGAGGAAAGACTAAGCAGAAAAACAAGGAGTGCCAAAGAAGGATTAACTGGAACTTAGCATCCATGGAAAATGAAAGTGGAAGTAGTCATGAACAGTAACCAATCAATCAATCAGAATACAGCAGCTGAAAGGATTTGGGAGTGCTTCTAGTCCAACCTCTTGCTCAAGCACGAGACCTATACAGTGTTGGTGAACCTTTTGGCACTGAATGCCAAAATGGGAGCATCTGCGATGCATATGCACCAGCCACCTTGTCTTCCATTTTATGATGTGCATATGCACAAGAGGAGAAGCTGGCCAGTTAGCATGCATGCACCATAAACCTGAAGTGCAACCACAGGTACACACCAGCCAGTTGGACTTCACATGTGCATGCACATGCCAGAAACTGGAGAAACCAGGTGCGCATGCACATGACAGAAACCAGAAGATCACCTTCCTGGTGTATTGCGCATGAGCACTGGAGTAAGCTGATCTTCTGGTTTCTGGTGTTCTACTTCGCACATGAAGAACAGTTGGCGAACACGCTGGAACCCTGAAGAGCAATGGATGATAGCTCACATGCCTAGAGAGATGGCTCTGTGTACCACTTCTGGCACTCATGGCATGGGTTTGCCACTATGGTGTTATACTATTTTAGACAGGTGTCCATCCACTCTTTTCTCAAAAACCTCCAGTGATGAAAGACCCACAACTTCTGAAGGGAAAGCTGTTCCAATGGTGGTGAATTGTTCTCACTGTTAGGAAGTTTCTCCTTAATTCAGGTTGCTTTTCTCCTTGATTAGTTTCCATCCATTGTTTCTTGTCCTGCCCTCAGGTGCTTTTGGAGAATAAATTGACCCCCTCCTCTTTGTAGTAACCTCTCAAATACTGGAATACTGCTATCATGTCCCCCCAGTCCTTCTTTTCTCTAGAACTAGAATAGATTAGAATAACAGATTTGGAAGGGACCTTGGAGGTCTTCTATAGTACAACCCTCTGCCTAGGCAGGAAACCCTACACTACTTCACTTCAGACAAATGGTTGTCAACATCTTTTTAAAAACATCCAGTGTTGGAGCATTCACAACTTCTGAAGGCAAATTGTTCCACACTGATTAATTGTTCTAACTGTTAGGAAATTTCTCCTTACTTCTACGTTGCTTCTCTCCTGTTGATTAGTTCCCACCCATTGCTTCTTGTCCTGCCCTCAGGTGCTTTGGATAATAGTTTGACTCCCTCTTCTTTGTGGCAGTCCCTGAGATATTGGAACACTGCTATCATGTCTCTCCTAGTCTTTCTTTTCATTAGAGTAGACATGCCCAGTGGCTGCGTAAACCGATTCTTCATATGTTTTAGCCTCAGTCCCTTAATCATCCTTGTTGCTCTTCTCTGCACTCTTTCCAGAGTCTCAACATCTTTTTACATCGTGGAGACCAAAACTGGATGTCATATTCCAAGTATGGCCTTTCACAAGGCATTATAAAGTGATATTAATACTTCACGTGATCTTGATCCTATCCCTCTGTTTATGTAACCTAGAACTGTATTGGCTTTTTGGCAGCTGCTGCACAGCTGGCTCATATTTAAATTGTTTGTCCACTAGGATTCCAAGATCTCTCTCACAGTTACTACTATTGAGCATGGTACCACATATACAGTACCCCATGCATTTCATTTTTCTTGCCTAAATGTAGAACCTTACTTTTTCACATTTAATTTCATTTTGTTAGATAGCGCTCAATGTTTAAGTCTGTCAAGATCCTTCTGTATCTTAAGCCTATCTTCTGGAGTGTTGGGTATTCCTGCCAGCTTGGTGTCATCTGCAAATTTGAAGAGTACTGGGCCTAAAACAGAGCTTTGGCGTACTTCACTGCATAATTCCCCTCCATGTAGATGCAGTTCCATTGAGGGACTGCGTTCAGTGCAGTTGGTCAGCCAGTTATGAATCCATCTGGTGGTGATGCTGTCTAACCCACATTTTTCTATTTTATCTAGTAATAGGTTATGATCCCACTTTATCAAATGCCTTACTGAAGTCCAAGTAAATTATATCAACAGCATTCCTCTGGTCCACTAATTTTGTCACTTTGTCAAAGAATGCAATCAAGATTAGTCTGGGTATGAATCTAATTTAATTTAATTCTCACTGAAGTTAATCCACCTTGGTGACTAGACTCAACCCACTTGAAATGGGTCCTAATCTTTGAGGGGGAAAGAAAAACACTGCAAATGTTTTACCCACTTTATTGTAGAACTTTAGTCTTGAGAAAGCCTTTTGGGAAGATAGTGAGTCTCTGTCTTTCAAAGAGTTGAGTGCCATGTTGATGTTGCCCTTTGTTCTTAGGAAGAATCACCAAGGCCATGACTGCCAGAGCTGCTAATACATCTCCATTTTGGTCCAAATACAGTTTTACATGGGAAAAATTGCAATATTCATTCTTTTTCAGAAATGGATGAAACTAGAATGGAATCAACCAGGAATTTAAAAAGCAGAAAAGTTGGTTTTTCCTATCCCGTGGTCTTTTCACATTTGATTTTTTTTCTTGTACAGTTGCCTAACTTCCCAAATAAGCATCATTAGGAGAACAATTATTATCGCCTCTTCTTGAGTGAAGAAAAAATGTTCAGCAAGATTTATCAATTACATGCTGACAAAATATATAGATAATATAATTTACACAATTGATTAGTTAGAGGAACATTCTAGAGCCAGAAATTATTCAAATTTGAGAAATTATTCCAAATAAATGAGAAATTATTCATACACTCCTTGAAAACAAGATAATTTCCTGAACGTATGGATTTTTTTCAAGGAAAATATGTCAGGTTAGTTTTTCCCTGTACACCAAAAATGGAAATTTATTTTATTTATTTATTTGATTTGTCAATCTCTTACAAGATACGGGTATAAGAATAAACATAGTTTTGAATACATGAGATGGATACTTATAAGAAAAATAAAAAGAAGCAATAGGACAGGATGATAGGCACGATTGGTGCACTTATGCATGACCCCAGAGGCCTCTTAGGAAGGGGGTGAGTTAATAGTAGAATATATGAATATAGATATAGATCATCTGAGATCACTCAGATCAGAGATCACTCTGAGAAGCACAGAGCCGAGAGACAGAAGCCTGAAGATGATGAATGAGACTTCTCCAAACGTTGCCTAGATACTTCAAATCTTACGCTGGGAGAAAACCTGAACAACCAAAAAGATCCACATACAAATACCCATGAGAACCTCAGAAAGTAAATATATATATATATATGTATATGTATATGTATATGTATATATATATGTATATGTATATGTATATGTATATATATATATATATATATATATATATATATATATATATATATATATATATATGTAAGTATGTGTATAGATAGATAGATAGATAGATAGATAGATAGATAGATAGATAGATAGATAGATAGATAGATGTAATGTCTCACCTTTCAGGAAGATGAAAAGTCCAAACTCCGACAAAATACAGGCAGGCAAGAAGATTCAGTATTTACAGAGTTAATTCCTATAAGCAGACAATGTTCTTGGCATTATTACAAACGCGCCTGCCAAGTTCGACAAGATAACCAGAAATATTAATCACTAAAGCTGTCAAGAAACTACCATACACCGAGGCCTGACAGAAAAAATTACACTTTGTCCCATACAGAGTTTCCAGAGAAAACACACCCACTTTTATCCTGGCAGGGTGTGTCTCCATGACTCAGCTCTCTCTCATTCGTCCACGCCTCCTACACTGCAGCTCACACTTCTTCCTGCGACGGCTGCCTAGCATCAAGCCAACCTTCATCTGCCTTGATTCCCTGTCAGAGGCTGCTCCAATATGCCCTCGTCCTCCTGATTAGTCTCGGAACTGTCCCTCCCGGTTATCTGTTGAAAGCTGAGGTATTATCTGGGAGGAAGGCATTGCCGAAGAGGAAGGTTCTGGGAGGAAGGCATTCCCAATTCCTCCTCCTCATCTTCGAGTCCTCTTCCTCTAACAATGCAGGCTCAGGACTCAGAGACACACACACACACACACACACACACACACACATATATATATATTTCAGCTTTGTTAAGTATTTTCCATGGCATTGTAGTTGTGCTTTAAAGTTTTAGCAACATTTCTTTTAAAGTTGTAGCAACCGTGAGTCAGACTTTTACATCTGACTCACAGATGAACACAATACAGAAGCCTGATGATGGCAGATGAGATTCTGCCAAAACGTTGCTATAACTTTAAAAGCACAACTATAATGACATGGGAAAATCTGATTCAAAGCTGCTCTGAATACTCATACATGTAGTACCCACAAAAACTTAGAGAATGTGTGTGTGTGTGTGTGTGTGTGTGTGTGTGTGTATGTATATATACGTATGTGTGTGTGTGTGTGTGTGTGTATATATATATATATATATATATATATATATATATATATACACACACACACACACACTACACACACACACCACCTCATGGAACTAGCAGAACACTGCTTAACCAACACATGTTTCATATACAAAGGACAAAGATACAAGCAAATTGAAGGAGCCCCTATAGGATCACCACTGTCACCCGTCATTTGCAAACTTGTTCATGGAAGAATTTGAATCCAGAGCCCTGGCTAATGCCACCCACAAACCCAAACTATGTTTAAGATACATCAATGACACATTTACGTGATTTGGCCCCATGGAAAGAAAACCTAAACCATTTCCTAACACACCTAAACAGCACACCCCAAAATCAAGTTCACCATGGAAACGGAAACAAACAAACAACTACCATTACTAGATGTAATTAATCTACAAAAAACAGATGGCACACTAGGACATACCTATATCAGAAGAAAACACACACCAACCAGCCACCTCAATGCCCAATCCCACCACCACCCAGCACAAATAAACTCTGTGGCCAAAACACTAATCAAGAACCAAACACCTGGCAGATAAGACACATATAAAGTGAACTATGCACCCTGACTAAAAGTACTGACAGCCAACGGCTTTACAAAAGCAAAATCACCAACTTGATCCACAAAAACACACTGAGACATAATGGAGACCTAGAAGATGAACAGACCTATGGAACAGCTGTTCTGCCCTATACAAGAGGTACTACAGACAAAATCAGTAAGATACTACACAGGCATCACATCAAGACTGCCTTCAAAACAGGCAGAAAAATAGCAGCCATCCTTAGGAACCCCAAAGATAAAATTGACCTGGAAAACCAAGGCATATATGAAGTCCACTATGCATCATGCCTGGCCACATACATTGGACAGACCAATAGAAGAATAAGTACCTGCCTGGATGAACACAAAAATGCAGTAAAAAAGCTGGAACAAACTTCTTCACTAGTCCAACACATGAAAGCAATAGCCAACACAGGTCATAGCATCAACTTCAATGGCACCCAAACCCTAGCCACTATGGACAACCCCAGCCACAGAATCATCAGAGAAGACATAGAGATTGAAAAAGACCTGAAAGCATGAATAGAAGAGATGATTCCACCAGACTGTCAGTCATTTGGAAGCCTGCACTCACAAACAAAAAGATCTCCACACCACTAGCCAGGCAAACACCTGGGCACAAACAGATCCCCCTGATACCTCCAGCTCAAACACACCCCAACCAGGCACCCAGATGAAACCTAGCTTCCTAACAAATGATAGCCATCCATTTACTCGGAGCCAAGCTGCACTAAAGGCCTCCAATAAATGAACACAATCTTGCCAGCCAATCAAGATACAAAAAGAGCCACAAAGGAGACAGAAGATACTAGAAACACCAATCAAGCAGAACACAGCAAACTCCAAGACCAATAAAACACAGACCAAGGCTCCCAACCAATCAGGATGAAGAAAAACCATTCTGGCACAGCAGTAGGCTAGTCCCAAATTTAAAACTGAAACCACTGTAAAAGTCTGACTCACAAAGAACACAATACTGATGATGGCAGCCTGAAGCCTGATGATGGCAGATGAGATTCTGCCAAAATGTTGCTACAACTTTAAAAGCACAACTATAATGACGTGGGAAAATACCCAAACAAAGCTGGATACCATACATGTAAGTACCCACAAAAACCCTAAGAAAACATATACATACAGCCTTAAAAGTTTGGGGGAATCCTTTCTGATTTTCTCTGCACATTATGCAGCTGCAGGCTTCTCCCACTCTTATCTTTTTTTCCCCTAGGTAGTGTCTCTTTTCCCTGTCCCAAATGTTTTTATCACATATCAGTAAATTTTCAAACAGATTATGTGAATGCTGGTGATGTAACTTGATTTCAGCAAAATATTAACCAATAGAATAGAATAGAATAGAATAGAATAGAATAGAATAGAATAGAATAGAATAGAATAGAATAGAATAGAATAGAATATCACCAGAGAGTGGTGCACAAGAGTGAAATTGGGGGTGGGGAGTAATCTGATTTATAGCAATTAGGACTTAACAGATAACAGATAATCAGAGTTGGAAGGGACCTTATAGGTCATCTAGTCCAACCCCCATCCAAGCGGGAGACCCTACACCATTTCTGACAAATGGCAGTCGAATCTCTTCTTGAAGGTCTCAAGTGATGATGCTCCCACAATTTCCAAGGGCAACTTCTGTTCCATTGGTTGGTTGTTCTCGCTGTCAGAAAGTTTCTCCTTATTTCTAGGTTAAATCTCTCCTTGTTCAGTTTCCATCCATTATTCCTTGTCTGACCTACAGGCACTTTAGAAAATAGATTGACACCTTCCTCCTCTCTGTGGCAGCCCCTCAAATATTGGAAGACTGCTATCCTGTCTCCCCTGGTCCTTCTCTTCACTAGACTAGCCATGCCCAGTTCCTGTAACCGTTCTTCATATGTTTTAGTCTCCCTAACTTAACTGTAGTTTCTTTTATAAGAACATTAACAATGCACTGGAAGAAGGATGACCAAATTTGATAAAAATATTTGTGGAAGTGATCTCAAAATAATAGCTGATGGCACATCCAATGTGAGTCAAAAATGTAATGCTCAGGGAAACAAGGCAAATGCATTCATAAGAATCTCAGGAATCAATGTCCTGGTTTGTGAGGACCCCAACTCAAGTACCAGGTCTCCTTGGAGGCACCACATTTGGAGAACACATTGTACAAAACCTGGATTAGCTTCATGGAAGTGCAATGAAACAAAAGAAGACATTAAAGGGCTTAATTAATCTTTTCCCAGCCTTAAGGAAGGATGACAACAAGAACAGCCATGTTGGTCAATGGGAACAGAAAATAATGAGTCTGGGAGCATCTTTTCTAGTTAGCCATTTCTTTTAGTTGGAGAAGTAAGGAAACCGTAGCATAGAAGCTTAAAATTTGTCATTGTTAGTCCAGAATCTGAGACATCCTGAAATGAACTTAGTTACAGGAGAGGAAATGCTGGCTAAATGAGAATAAAAACATCCTAAAAGTAAAGATTTTAGAGTAGTTTTAGAACTGAGCAAATGAAGCAGAGAAGTTTAGTCTCCCCTTCTTTGATTCTCTTAATGCAAAGACTGAGCAGCCATTAGTCAGAAAAGTTTTAACCAGAGAGGATGGGTTGTGCTAGATCAAGGTGTCAAACTCACAGCCCACAGACCGGATGCATCATGCACTGGTCACACCCACTCTCATTTTAGCGAAGGGGGGAGAGTCGCAATATATCACGTGACAACATGACAATGCGAGTTTGACACCCCTGAGCCAGTTCATCTCAAGGTTCCATTTAAATTTATAAAGGGAATGATTCTATAGTGCTTAATCAAAAACCCTTATGTAAGGGGCATGCATAAGTGCACCATTGTGCCTACCTTCCCTGTTCTATTGTCCCCATTTATTTGTACCTATTTCCTATATTCTTACATATGTTTATACTTATACCTATTATCTTGTAAGTGATTGACAAATCAAATAAATCAAATAAATAAATATAGGAGATTATTTAAAAATGTAAAAATTTGGTGGTCGTGGTATCCATTCTTTGAAACATTCTCCCCCGAGTTATTACATTGTCCAAATGAGAGGTGGCATTCAGCTGATTCTGACCAGTTCTGGAGAACCAGTAGTGCAAATTTTGAGTAGTTTGGAGAACAGGCAAATACCATCTCTGACTGGTCCCACCTATTCCCTGCCTCCTGAGTCCCAACTGATTGGCTGGGTCTTCTTTTGTTACCCTGCACAGGAGAATTGAACTGGAAAGCAGGTTAGTGTGGTGGGGAGGGAATGGGGGTTTTGCAGTAACCTTCCCCCAGGAGTGGAGAGGAAATGGAGATTTTACAGTATCCTTCCCCTGCCATGCCCACCAAGCCACACCCACAGAACCGGTAATAAAAAAATTTGAATCCCACCATTGGTCCAAACCTGTTGACATTTTATAGTAGGAGGAGGTTGAGAAAGCTCTCCTCTTTCTACTTTAGATTTCTTCTGAAAAGAAAAGAAAACTACATTTCATGGATCCTTTTTGTGACCCTCATACCTGCCATGGTTGCAATCTTAGTGACCTTCTCTCTTCATTCTTCTTCTTTGTCTTCCTGGATCTGGAGGAATATGCAGCATTCAATACATGGGCCAGAGTCAGAACAATATCGTAGACATGCTGGGTATTCAGTATCAGTTCCCCGTTCTTTCCCCCTTGGTTCAGCAGTGGTGCTTTCTGGGTGCATCTTCTCCGGCCTTTGACAGAAACGTCATGATTTGAAAAAGAACAGTGAAAATATTGATCCTGAAACTGGGGGTCCACATAGATATAGGATGGAATATCGTGATCTGTCTTTCTTGTGCTTAATTCTTTCCCCTGATAAACAAAGGACCACAAGCTATGGACATATTTGTAAAGTCTGTGCTTTAATGTTATTGTATGCCCAAAACCTGCGGTGATCCAGACTTTCCCTTCAGTTGGTCCTGGCAAACGCATGAATGTCAAATGGAAAGGAAGAATTCTGTCAAAAATGGAAACATATTCTGTGAAGTGAACAAAGACATTGACTTGTCTCCATTTAGAGATGGCATCCCTGAAGGTGTGTTTGGTCCTTGAGAATTGTTGTGATATAACAACACAAATTCCATTCCTGAGAAGCATGGGAGTGAAAATCCTCATGAAATTGTCTCCCTCCTCTGTGTCTGAAGCAAAGAGACCAATCAAGATCCATCTGAAATGTAGGAGCAGCTGGACAATTCCAGGGTAGTGAATGTCTTTGCGGGGTAACATCCGGTAGAAAAAAGGGAATTGACATTTATCCATCAGAGTCTCTGAAGCAACTCTATCCTTGACCTGAGAATGCAATAAAGAATCCTGTTATACTTTTGGTCAGATTAAACCTAAAATATGAGCTTTTAAGAAACCCAACGTTGTTCTAATGAATAACATAGCTTATTGTTGATTAGCCATTGGGCCCTATCATACAACATCAATTTTGGGCTCAATTATGGCCATAAGTTGAGGACTACCTATTGATTTTATGTGCAGTCAGATACTGATCTCTCTTTCTTACAAAATTGATATTGAAATAATAGATGCTGTCAACTCATAAAACATTCCTATGCCTGTTTTAATAGCTGCCATAAAAAAGTATGGGAGGAAGGAAATCTGGAAGGGCAGTGCAGCAGTTTAAAAGCAAAAGTACATTCCAACTCTTATCTTTAAAAGATTGTAACTAAAGTACCAGAGCTTTTGCCCATGAATATATTTAATTGGAGAACGTGAATGATGACACCCAGCCCATGAAGGTGCTCAGTTGGAGAATCTGGTTTATGACACACCCAGGGGGAGGGGGAAACAGGGTCACAGGCAGTGGTGGGATTCAAATTTTTTTACTACCGGTTTGTGGGCATGGCTTGGTGGGTGTGACAGGGGAAGGATACTGTAAAATCTCCAGTCAGAGATGGTGTTTGCCATTTCTCCAAACTACTCAAAATTTCCGCTACCGGTTCTCCAGAACTTGGCAGAACCTCTGAATACCACCTCTGGTCATAGGGGACTGTAAATTACCTATGCCAGAGTTGGCTTCATACAGGACAGTGCCAGTTTGTTGCCTCAAATGAATCCTTTGAAGTTTTTTGAAGTGTGGCTTGAGAATCATGATTTAATTAAAGTGATTGCTGGAATCCTGATAGATGTTATGTCTTTTACCTATGGAACTCTGGAAATACATGCATGTCTATTATAAGGGCCTAATATTCCCTTTTTAACCACTGGCTCCAACTGCTCAAATCATGCCCAAGCAAATACCTATATTTTTCTGTGTTTAAATACTTTGAAATTGGAAGGTATTTTCTAGCAGCTCATCCATTTCAATGTGCCAACCTTACTATGCATGGCTATTATTATTCTCTGGTTCAAAACCCCATTTTTTTTGTGCAGTAATCTTTTTAGGTTGTTCTCCAGTTATACAAAAGACAAGGAAACCACAGCTCCTAATAAAGTTTGTCAGCTGTAGAACAAAATAGGCTTTTAATTGAAATATTGTTTCTTCTGACAAACTACCCCATCTACCCACTATCTAGTCTACTCAAGAGGAAACTAGCATATATTTTAGACACAATATCTGTTAGACCAATGCACCAGCAATCAAAAAGGTCCTTTTTATTCTCTTTTTTATATAAAGGAAGAACCACTGCCACCTTCCATCCAAATGGATACGGCAGGTATTATTTATATGTGAGAATGAAGCTGCCAATAGAAAGGACCACAGGTATTTCATCACTAGTTCAGATAATAGAAAATTAACTCCAGGGTCTTATTTCTCTTTTTAAAAAAATTCCATAAATTTAAGCATAAAAATTGTAACACCTAACTAATAGTCCTGTATTTGTTTAATACATTGGTTTATTAATTCTGTGGACCCTACACTTAAGACACATATGTTTTATTGGCTGTGGTAAGATAGTTCATTGGAATTCTTTTCAAGAATCTAGGATTTGTTCACTATTACAATAATATTATTATTGGCTAAGATCTTATACAAAATATGGGCTTCCAATCATTGCTGCCTTCTCCATTTACACACAAGATCCTTTGAATGAACACAGAGCCATTCCTCACTTTAGAAGACTCAAAGCAAAAGGGTCATGAGAAGATATAGCTCCCCATTGTGGTTCCCAACCCATAGCCATGAAACCTATAATGGCCCTAGTAAAAAGCAACTCTTGATTTCCATGGAGAAGATATGGTTGGGTCTATTGCTCACTCACCACCACTACACTCACTTTACAAGATAGAGAAACACACACACACACACATAACCTGTGGAACTTTGTTGGTGCCTACTAATGTTGACATCTGCATGGAAATCTCCCTTTTAGCTGCATCAACAAGAGTCAAAGGTTCTCCTTCCTTCCACAGCTGTAGTTGGGAACATTGGCTTCTCCAGTAGACAGCATGTCCAGCAAAGCATCTGAAGTCCCAAATGTGTTCAAATAGTTGTCATGGATGTTGTAGCCCAATGTGAGATTGTGCAGATTCTGGGGACTCTTGTTGATTTGTTGAATGACAAAAATGTACCATAGGAGGTCTGATTTTCCAAAAGGTAAACTACTGTAAAAACATTCATGTTGTTATCATCATCATCATCATCATCATCATCCACAACAAAACCAAAATAATGTTTTCAATTTATCCTTTTTGTCATCAGAAGCCGACTGAGTCTTAAGTTTGTATTACATAAAACTAACCCCAAAGCAGAGGCAAATGATATACACTCATCACTATTTAATTTTTTTTGCTGTCAAGAAGATGGGATGGAGTCTATCACATATAAGAATCACAAATAGACCATACTTTGTAGTAGAACTAATTTTCCTCTGCCCGTTATCAGGTTCAAAATCATTCATTTATTAAAGTTGAATCATCATAGATAAAAAATAGAAATAAAATTCTTTATTGGCCAATTGTGATTGGACACAATCACAATAGGAATTTATCTTGGTACATATGCCCTCAGTGTACATTAAAGAAAAGATACATTCATCAAGAGTCAAGAATCATAACATACAACACTTAATAATAGTCATAGGGTACAATAAGCAATCAAATCATACTAGGAAATAGTAATTAAAAATCATAAGGATGCAAGCAACAAAGTTACAGTCCTACACTCATAAGTGAGAGGAGATGGGTGAAAAGAAGGATGGGAAGATTAATAGTGATAGTGATAGTAATGGAAACTTAGTAAAATAGATGGACAATGTTGAGGAAATTATTTGTTTAGCAGAGTGATGGAGTTCAGGAAAAAACCTGTCCTTGTGTCTGGTTGTTTTGGTGTGCAGTGCTCTATAGCATCATTTTGAGGGTAGGAGTTGAAACAGTTTATGTCCAGGATGTGAGGAGTCTGTAAATATTTTCACAGCCCTCATAAAAGAAAAAGAATGTTCTATAACTGACCAGAAAAGCAACTCTAAAAAGAAGTCAGCCTTTATTCCTCTAAGAATCCGATGTTCAATATCAATGAATGGTTATAAAAAATGGAAATGAGACAAAAAGAGGCTATTACAACAATTTCAATCACTACTTTAAATCAAAGTCAGTATTTAAGCGATGAACTCAGGATTGGACTGGATAGATTAGCCCCATCCTTGGACCTGAGCCTCTTCCACAAATAAAAAACAATAGAGGGAAGCCATGGAAATCAAAATTATTAGACAGGTCCTGCAACTTAGGAGGATGTGAAATAAGAAGAAAAGAAGAAACGTGTTACAACTGCAAATGGAGAGAATACAACTCCGTGACGATGAATGACTTACGAGTGAGACTGACTAGAAGGAGCCATGTTGAAAGACAACGTTGTAAGTGGTATTTTTGTTTTACTGACAACTATACTAATGAGATGGTCTCCTGGCCTGTAATAGCTCCATGGTTTGTTTCTATCCTGCTGTTCCAAACGTAGCAGGCATTTCATTCTAAGCTTTCCAAAGATTGGCTGGGATATCAGCAGCATCAAAAGCAGAAGCAGGAGGTCCATAATTCATGGGACTGAATCAATCCCTGTTTCTAAACAAGAACAACAAGAACAATTAGAAGAATTCAAAGCATCCTCACAAGATGGAAATTCCATGGCTTTCCTGATTCTGACAAGAGATAAACCAGCTCCATCTGGAAAGAAGAAGTAGCACTTTTGGGACAACCCCTGCATGTCCTGTATCTTATATAACACACTCAGCATGAGGCATTTATCCTTTTCTGAGACAAGATACATTTCATGTTGCTTCAGTCTGGTGTTTACCTCAAAGACAGTAACTGGAGAAGAAGCAAAGAGGTCTTAAAGATCAGGATGGACGTAATTACAGTGAGAAGCACCTTCTCCTTTGGAGATTCGGAACTTTTCCAGGGCTCCATGTGCGGAGGGGTAGCCGAAGATCAGGATGTTAATGGGGGAAACAATTCACAGATACACCTCTGGGAGTACTGTTCTCTAGTGGTTTTGGTCCTTCCTGTCAGGACATGTCCATGCAGGAAGAATATACTTCAACACCCAGGAAATTGACTTCTGCTGTCCTGCAATGTGGTTTTTTGTCAGAATGCCTAGTGGTTTCAATGTTATTGCAGGTACCAGCACATACTGTGGCAACCTCATTTGGAAACCAGGCCATGCTTAATTCTGGAGCTACAGGCAACTTCATGGACCACAACTTTGTATCAGACTATGGCATTGCTAACTAAATGGTCAAAATAATAACAGAGAATAGAATAGAATAACAGAGTTGGAAAGGACCTTGGAGGTCTTCTAGTGCAACCCCTGCCTAGACAGGAAAACCTGCACCACTTCCAACAAATTGTTATCCAACATCTTTTTAAAAACTTCCAGTGTTGGAGCATTCATGACTTCTGGAGGCAAATTGTTCCACTGAATAATTGTTCTAACTGTCAGGAAATTTCTCCTTAGTTGTACATTGCTTCTCTCCTTGATTAGTTCCCACCCATTGCTTCTTGTCCTGCCTTCAGGTGCTTTGGAGAATAGCTTGACTCCGTCTTCTTTGTGGCAGCTCCTGATATATTGGAAGACTGCTATCATGTCACCCTTAGTTCTTCTTTTCATCAGACTAGACATACCCAGTTCCAGCAACCATTCTTGTCATGATTGGTCAAAGGGGAAAAGTTTGTAGGGGACAAAAGGAATGCCTAGTAGGCATATATATGAGTGCGTTGCAGAGGTGGTATTCAGCAGGTTCTGATTAGTTCTGGAGAACTGGTAGTGGAAATGTTGAGTTTGGAGCAGTGGTGGGATTTAAAAAAATTTACTACCAGTTCTGTGGGCATGGTTTGGTGGGCATGGCAGGGGAAGGATAATGTAAAATCTCCAGTCAGAGGTGCTATTTGCCAGTTCTCTGAGCAACTCAACATTTCCACTAACGGTTCTCCAGAACTGATCAGAACCTGACAGTTGAATACCACCTCTGGTTCGGAGAACCAGTGGTAACTTTCCCCCAGGAGTGGGGAGGGAATGAAGATTTTACACTACCCTTCCCCTGACATGTCCACCAAGCCACACCCATCAAGCCATGCCACACTCACTGGTAGTAAAAGTTTTTGAATCCCACCACCAGTGGGTTACTATAGTACTGTGTACCAAGATGATTGAATAAGTTTTACGATCAGTGGAATGAGGCTCTAGATATATTAAGAGGAATTAGGCTCTAGATACATTAATGGAACAAAATTCTTATTTATGGGAGCAGATGGTGGCAGAGAGAAAAGCAAAGTTTGAGATTTTTGAACTGTTTTTAATACCTCTGTTCTTAACTGACCTCTTTGATGTGGAAATGTAAGCTGAATTTAAGGCTTGTCCCACAGCCCAGATGGTGTTGTAGATGAGATAGCTGTCCAGGGTCAGGATCCGATCAATCGTGTCTTTCTGCACAACCACCAGTTCTTCTGTCTGTCTACACCATCTCCAGGCTTTTACTGAAAAGGCATCCTTGGGGGATGAACATCTGTAAGTTTTCCTTGCAAAGAGAACTAGGAACTGAGCAAAGATTTCAAAATTATCATAGTGTTCTCATTCCCTTTCCTTTATTAGAAAGGAGAAAATGCCACCAATGTGTTACAAGGGATTTTCATTAAAAATAACACTAAAACTAAAATCCCACTGAGCTATGGTGATCCAGACTTTACCTACAACATGTTCAGAAATATGTGTAAGTATGGCATCTACAATTTTCAGTCCTGACAAGAACGAAATAGGCTCTGAACCATAAACAAAGAATTGACTTTTACCTGTTTGTAATATTCATCTGAATTGAAATTCTGAGCAAAGACATTGATTGAAAAGCTTTGATATATAAGTGCACAGATGCCATTCCTTAACATCAAAGAAGACATTGTCCTCATGAACCTCTCCCCCTGGTCATTAGTTCAGCAACGACAGCAACCAAGGTCCACTTGAAGTAGAGAAGCTGGATCATCCCTGGGTATCTGACTCCTTCAGTAGGGAGCATCGGGTAGAAGAAAGGAAAATGAGTTTTATCTTTCAGACACTTGGAAGTAAAACTATAACTGATCTGAAAGAAATGGAAGATGGTATTTTATATGTAACAAGCAATATCCAAATCTTATCATTTGCATAAAAAGTCATATTTTTCATTTGCAGAGGAACTCTGATTCAAAGTTTCATTACTCAAAACTGTCTCCCCAAGAAAGACACAGCTGTGAGATTTTGTAGGTGCCCAACATGGTAGAAATCTGGATGGAGATGCCAACCTCAGACTCTTCCAGAACAGCCACTGTGTTTCTCTGCATTCCACACCTGTAGTTGGGCACATTGGATTCCCCGTCTGAAAGGAGATCCAGAAAAGGATCTGTAGTCATCTGTAGTTCTCATAGATATTATAACCCAGGGTGATGTTGGGTAAGAGATGGTCATTCTTGTTAATGGTGAAAAGGAAGGGCATAAATTTCCAATAAAGCTTGCTTGCTTGCTTTTCTGCAGGTACAAACATATCATTTGCAAAATGAATCAAGTAAACGCAAATTCATTTACACTATAAATTCACTCCGCCAAAACCAACACCAACCATAAGAACCTCCGTTGTCGCCCTGACCTAACCATACAGCAACGTGCCCGCTCCCGTGTACTCCGCACTGAACTCAAAAAACGTCTCGACAATGGAGAGAAGGACCTGTACATTGACTACCATGCTGACTGTATCAAAAGTAAGTCACACATCCCGCAACTCAGCTTTAACATTCAACCACAACCCTACCTCAACCAATCCACCATCACCCAAGACTAGGCACGCACGCCCTAACTACCTCAACTCCAACTACTGCTGGCCTTAAATGCAAGCTACCAATGCAAGAAGCCTTGTAAATAAAATACCTGAACTTTTCCTCCTACTAAATATGGCTAAATTCGACATTATATTTGTCTGTAAAACATGGCTCAATGCATCTCTCCCTGACTCCATTACCACAGTAAGAAACTATCATGTTTACCGATCAGATCGTGAAATTCATAGAGGAGGTGGTGTTGCTATCTTCTACAAAAAGTCCTTACATCTAAAAAATATCCAAGTTACCCAGGAGCTTGCTCTTCCTGAGACCATTATCTGTGAACTATCCTTAAATATCACAATTCGATTCTTACTATGTTACAGAGCACCGATTATGACATCGAACATGTAAAGAAACTAAATACACTACTAACATGGGCAGCATCCTGCCCATACCCTTTTATCTTTCTTGAAGATTTCAATCTGCCTCATATTGACTGGACCCTAAATGAATGTACAACTGAAACCATACATGCAACCTTTTACAATGCTGTTACAAATCTGGGACTGGAACAGCTAGTATCCAACAACACTAGACTAAACAACTGCCTCGATCTCATCTTCTGCAATAGTTTGAATTTAATTTACGGAATACAAACTAAAGAACCCTTTTCCAGCAGTGACCACAATATGATTGACTTTTGTCTCAACATACGTCCACACAAAAACCACCACAATGATGTGATCCCCAATTATAATTTCAAAAAAGGCAACTATGATCTTATAAACAAGGATCTCTCATCCCTTGATTGGCAATCTCTATTCACTGGATGCAATACTGTTGAAGACCATTACAACATATTTTTACTTGAAGTCAAAAGAGTCATCAAACTATATGTACCAACAACTACTCCCAAAACAGAACAAAAAAACAGATTGCCCATAACAATAAGGAAACTTCAATCCAAAAAGAGATCACTCTGGAGGAAAAACAAATCTAGTCACGTTGCCAATTTCAAAAGCCGATACAAAAATTTATGCCACCAAATAAAGACCGAATGCACCAATTATCACATTAAACAAGAGGAAAACCTTCTAAGCACCAATTCCACCAATGCTTTTTACAATTTTGTAAACAACAAACTAAAAGATTCAAGGTCCATCCCACCCTGATAGGACCTAATGGTAAAGACTGCAACGATGACACCATTAAAGCCAACATCTTTAACACATTTTTGGCTCAGTATTTGTAAACAGCAATGGATCATGCCCAGCATTTCCTAGCCGAACCACAGATAACTACAGTGATCTAATACATATCGATTTTACAGAAGACAACGTTGAAAAAGCACTACGCAATCTAAAACCATCCCTATCTATTGGACCGGATGGAATATGTGCCTATTTCTTAAGAAAGTTATCCACTGCCATAGCCAAACCTCTAAGCATAATCTTTGAAAAATCTTTCAGGACCAGTTCCTTGCCTAACCTATGGTCACAAGCCACAGTCATCCCCATCTTCAAAAAGGAGACCCTTGCCTAGTTGAAAATTACAGACCAATCTCCTTATGCTGCACCACCTGTAAAGTCATGGAATCAATTATTAACCAATCCATCATCCTCCACTTAGAGACAAACAACCTACTCTCCAATAAACAATTTGGTTTCAGAAAAAAACTATCCTGTAATCTGCAACTCTTACACTGCAAAAACATATGGACTACACAACTTGATCAGGGCAAAACAATAAATGCAATCTACATAGACTTCTGTAAAGCCTTTGATTCAGTGGTACATGACAAACTACTACTAAAAATAAAATCCTATGGTATCTCTGGACAACTGCATAACTGGATAGAAGCATTCCTGTCAAACAGACAACAAATGGTCAAAATTGGGAGTGTCCTATCAAATTCTGTACCTGTCAATAGTGGTGTCCCCCAAGGCAGTGTTCTAGGACCAACTCTCTTCATACTCTACATAAATGACCTCTGTGATCATATTAAGAGCAACTGCGTTCTTTTCGCTAATGATGTAAAGCTGTTCAATACCACAGACAATACTGCTACCCTTCAAGAAGATCTTGACTGTGTATCAGAATAGTCAAACAAATGGCAACTTCAAATCTCAACAAATAAATGCTCTGTCTTACATATTGGCAAAAAAATCCGAAAATAAAATACAAGCTGAATAGTCAAGATCTTGTTGATGATCCAAGCTCTGTAAAGGACCTTGGAATACTCACCTCTAATGATCTAAGTGCTAGAGCCCACTGCAACTACATAGCCAAAAAGGCATTAAGAGTTGTTAACCTAATCTTACGTAGCTTTTTCTCTGGTAATATCACACTACTAACTAGAGCATACAAAACATTTGCTAGACCAATACTCGAATACAGCTCATCAGTCTGGAACCCACATTACGTATCTGATATTAGCACAATTGAGAAAGTCCAGAAATATTTCACAAGAAGAGTTCTCCACTCCTCTACTCGTTGTAGAATACCTTATGCCACCAGACTTGAAATTCTAGAACTAGAAAACCTTGAATTATGCCGTCTTCGGTCTGATTTAAGCATGGTATATAAAATCATACATTGCAATGTCCTACCTGTCAATGAATACTTCAGCTTCAACCATAACAACACAAGAGCACACAACAGATACAAACTCAAGGTTTAACCGCACCAAGCTTGACTGCAGGAAATACGACTTTAGCAACAGAGTGGTCAATGTCTGGAATACTCTACCCAACTCTGTAGTTTCTTCCCCAAACCCCAAAAACTTTAACCTTACACTGTCTACTATTGACCTCACCCCTTTCCTAAGAGGTCTGTAGGGGGCGTGCATAAGCGCACCAATGTGCCTACCGTCCCTGTCCTATTGTTTCTTTTATTTTTATTTTATTTTTCTTATATGTACTCATTTCATGTATTCATAATTATGTATACACTTTTACTTATCTCGTAAACAATTGACAAATAAAATAAATAAATAAATAAATAAATAAATAAATAAATATCAATGAAAATAACATTTATCTTTCATTCCATGGTAGCATATTTAATACACTCAATCATAATTTTGCTTCCAAACTGTTTTCAATATTCCAAAATATTAACAAAAGAAAAACAATAAAAATAATAAAACATTTAAAATCACACATTATTATTTAAAATTTGCTCTCCTAATTGGTTAAAACTAACACAACTTCAGTTTTACGAGCTGGTCTTCTAACGTTTGGTTCCACATTTGATGAGCTACTTCCTCTGTCTTAGTAAATGTAATTTATATACCCAGAGAGGTAAAGAAATGACCTATTATCTTTTTATATTTTAATATCATAATTTTGGGGGAGTTGTATCAAGAGTTTAGACTGATTCAAAATGGCTGCTGCATGGATGATATTAGAAATTGTTAATTTTCACCCAGGAAAATTTATGGGTAGATCTGTAGGTACCAGTGAATCCCATTTAAAGATGAATAATGAGTCCTTATTTTGAGAGAAACAAATGTGGGAACCCAAAAATAATTTCTTCTTGATTTTACTGTTTTATTTGCCACTTACGCTTCAGCAATTTATTGAAAATAATTTTTGCTCAGTATGACCAGGATTGGCCTTAGGGTTTCCAAGTGCCACTCAATTAAGACTCTTTTTTTTTTTTGCTTCTAGTTTCTTGTGAAGGTTGAGCTAGCAATTTTTTTTTCTGTATTTCATTTGTAAATATGGCTATGAGCATTGGACTTTTTCCCTTCAACCGAAAAGAATGAACTTCTAAAAACTAGGTGTTTCAAAAGGAATCCTTTATTGAAAGGGGTTTTATCTCAACACTAGGCAAATCAGAGTCTAAGATATCCCCAGCATACAGTCATAGATAAAGGAAGTTAAAACCCCTCCCTTCATTCAGATATGGATTTTTGTCAAACAAAGAACCAACAAGTGAATTCTGCCCTCTCCTTCTCTGGGAATGTATCTTAGCTAAGTTCTCAGGAGTTTCTTCCAGGGCTGGAATTTTTATGGTTCCTTCCCATCTTGTTATCTCTTCAAGAGGTGACAAGTTCCTGGACATCTGGATCCACTCCTCCCATTATATATCATGTGCAAGTTATACAGAACCAATATAGGATTTACTATATTCAGGTTACATCAAAAAGGATTACTTGTACCAACTCCCCCCCCTTCTTCTTCCATTGAAGAATGGCAGATACACGGATCTGACAATGGCATTTATTATCCACAAGTTATATGACAGCTTGGAAGCCTTTGACACAATGATTCAAAGCTCATTATGGTTCCTGCAATCATTCACAAAGACCTGCAGACTCACATCCAGAAAAAATAGAAATGAAATGCAATTATTAGTCCTATTAACAGAATAGTCCAACCTAAGAAGAAGTCTACTAACAGTTTTCCATCTTCCATGGACCTCTGGAAATGGGGTGATTTGGAGTTAATGTTTCTCATTTCCCATACTAGGCACATACGTGACAGTGTTGCTATTGCAGTGTGTACCAAGATGATGGATGGATTTCTGGATAGGGAATGGGGTTCTATATATATATAACAAAATTTTTATCTATGAAAGCCGATGATTGCAGAGAGAGAAGCAGAGGTTGAAATATTTAAACTGTGCATAAAGATTCAGTAAGAGGAACCAAAAAAAAAAAAGACCAGCACTTGGTGGAAAGAAAAAAGAGAGAAAGACTCTGAGAGAAATTTATGTATTTAAACACAC
>NW_028262907.1:104157-110895 GCF_049901715.1 Pseudonaja textilis
GGCTGAAAGAGTCATCAACTGTGTGAATTGTTTGGACATATAAATTCACTTAATAAATTAAAAACAGAGAAAGATAGCTGTTTGTGGTGATTGACCTATATGTGAAGCAGGTTATATCCTTAGGAGAATAATGCGTAATTTCAGATATGCATACTGGATATTTAATCAGATAAAGTGTTGTTGGGTTATCCCAGGAGATCTTCCAAAATTTGCTGGGAAGAACAAGCTGCAAAAGAGTTATTGGATTCCCATTTTTGTAAATAGATATTACAGTATGTAAAGGAAAAATTGCTATAACACTTTTGTAAAATGCACAGATACCTTCCTATAGAATGCTGGGCGAAATACAACCACATCCTATAGAAGATAATTTTAATCTGTAAATGTTGTGGAGCGATGGTAAGGAAGAGGCATGAGACCAGAGCGTACAACTAACAAGGCTTTGTTGCAGAGAATAAAGGGTTGTCTGTGCGCGTCTGCTTGCTAACTTGCAGACCAGCGGGCGACAACGGGCTGGCTCTGCTTCGACAGCCGGCTTTAGCCGACTGTCAAATGGAGCCAACCAATGGGAGCGGCTGGTGCTCCCGCTCAAACAGCGGACCTGGCTGGAAACTCCAGCCAGTTCCACAGACATAACACTCCTTTCCCCCAGCTGGGAACATGTGTAGTCCTGTAGGTAAATGGGTTGTCTGCACTGGCGACCAGAACGTCGCAGTATGGGTGAACTGTTGGCTGATGACAAGTCCGGGCCCTCGGGACAAGCCTCGACGGTCGTTGGGGCCTGGGCTTGCCCTGGTGTAGTGTTCCACGAAGCCGGCGAATCCCTTGGCTCGGGCTGACCTGGGCAAGTCTTGAGATCAGGTTGGTAAACTGGAACGCTCGGCTGCTGAGTCGGTGATCCAAGCCGGAAACTCGGGTTCTCCAGCAGATCTTCATGTTCGTCGGGGAAGACCGGGTTCCTCAGGGGGCTTCCGTCTGGCACCGGTAGGGAGACGTTGGCGCTGGCAGGTCTGGTTGGGTTGGTATCAGCCACACGTCGCCTTCTGAGTTGGTCCACGTGCCTCCGCCACAAGCGCCCATCTTCCAGGAGGACCCTGTAGGATCTTGGACCCGTGATAGACACAACTTGACCCGGCACCCACAAAGGATCCCCTGCATAGTTCCTGGCGTATACCAGGTCTTGCAAAGCAAAGTCTCTGACCAGACTGTCAGACCCTAAAGGGGTGTCTGGGCAGTAGTGGGGGTGTAATCTGTCCAGGGTGGTCCCAAGACGTCTTCCCATCAAAAGTTCGGCAGGAGATTTGTTAGTAGTGGTGCAAGGTGTTGTGTGTTGGCTGAGCAGGAAACGAGACAGTTTAGAGTGCCAGTTTTCCTGGCCAAACCTGGCGAGTGCCTCCTTGGCTGACCTAACTGCTCTCTCTGCCATCCCGTTGCTAGCAGGGTGAAAGGGAGCTGTAAGGACATGTCTGATGCCCAAATTAGCCACATACATACTGAACTCACATGATGTGAACTGCGGGCCATTGTCGGACACCAGTGTGTCTGGCAGTCCATGGGTGACAAATAAACGGGTCAGGGCTTTGACTATTGCCTGGGTGGTGGTCGTGGGAAGCAAGGCCACGTCAATCCACTTGGAGTAGGAGTCCACGACCACCAAGAAGGTCCTGCCATGCACTGGTCCAGCCAGGTCGATGTGCAGGCGAGACCAAGGGGCACTGGCACTCTCCCATCTGGTGGG
Organism: Pseudonaja textilis; assembly: GCF_049901715.1. Classification (NCBI taxonomy): domain Eukaryota; kingdom Metazoa; phylum Chordata; class Lepidosauria; order Squamata; family Elapidae; genus Pseudonaja; species Pseudonaja textilis. Next base: position 105,896 of record NW_028262907.1, read on the forward strand.
CGTGGCAGCTGGCGGGACAGACCTGATTTCTTGGCAAGGTTGGCAAGAGCTTACCCAGTTGGCGATTTGGGCATCCATGCTGGGCCACCAAACGTAGCTGCGGGCCAACGCCTTCATCCTTACGATGCCCGGGTGGCCCTCGTGAAGCACCTTCAGGATGGGTATTCGAAGGGTGGTTGGGATGACTACTCTTGTACCCCACAATAGACATCCCTGTAGCCTCGACAGTTCCTGCTGGCGGGTTTTAAAGGGGACAAAGTCAACTGTACATTGAGATTCGCCACCCCTTCCCACCCAGTCCAGAACCTGGGCGATTATTTTGTCTTTTTTGAGTGCGCCGCAATGTCCTCGGCTGTCACTGGAAGTTTGAGTTCGTTGACCTCAAAATGGCGTGAATCGGTGCTGGGTCCTCGACTGGGACTGGCAGGGGGCAGCGACTGAGAGCATCGGTGTGACTCAAGTTCTTGCCAGGACGATGCACCAACTTGAATGAGTAAGCAGCCAGGAACAAAGTCCATCTGGTCATTCTGGGTGAGAGTACCTGCGGGGTTTGCTTATCACCAGATAAGAGTCCCAGGAGAGGCTTATGATCAGTCACAAGCTCAAAGTGGTGGCCAAACAAGAATTCGTGGAACTTTTTAACTGCAGCAACCGCGGCCAGGGCCTCTTTATCGATTTGGCTGTAGTTTCTCTCCGCTGCGGAGAAAGTCCTAGAAAAGAAGGCAATTGGTGCCTTGGAGCCGTTGGGGAGTCTGTGGCTTAGGACAGCCCCAATCCCAAAAGGGGATGCGTCAGCAGCCAGGACCAGGGGAAGGCATTGATCGAACTGGACTAAAACCGCTTCCGATGTGAGTAAGGATTTGACTGACTTGAAAGCATGGGCTTCTTTGGGTCCCCAATGCCAGCGTGAGTCTTTATCTAAGAGTCTATGTAGGGGTTCAGCGACTGATGCTTTGTGCGGGAGAAATGAGGCGTAAAAGTTTAGGAGCCCCAGGAAGGCTTGTAGTTCAGACTTGTTGGTTGGTGTGGGTGCCTCATGGATGGCCTTCACCTTGGACTCAATTGGGTGGATGCCAGAGGCGTCTATCCTATAACCCAGAAAGTCCACCTGCCTAGTGGCGATGGCGCACTTCTCCCTTTTAAGTTTGAGGCCATGCTGCCTAAACTTCTCTAGCACTGTCCTGACCCTCTGAATGAGTTGTGGTCGGCTGATAGCTGAGACTAAGATGTCATCGAAATACGGAACGACTCCTGGGAGACCTTGGAGAATCCGTTCCATGAGTGATTGGAAAATACCTGGGGCCACACTGACCCCAAATTGGAGGCGCCTACATTTGAATGCCCCTCTATGCATGACTATGGTTTGTAATTCGGCTGTGTGATCATCAACAGGGAACTGTTGGTATGCCTGGGACATATCTAGCTTGGCGAAGATGGTACCGGGTTCAAATGTGTGTAACAGGTGCTGAATGACAGGGACAGGGTATGCGCTGACCTGTAAATAATGGTTGAGCGTGGTCTTATAGTCTGCGCAGATTCTTAAGGTACCATCCTTCTTGAGTGGGGTGACTATGGGGGTCTCCCATTTGGCAAAATCAGTAGGTTCTAACACCCCTTGCTTGAGTAATTTGTCTAGTTCTGCGTCCAATTTGGGACGGATGGCGAAAGGCACCCTGCGTGGCTTAAGGCGGAGAGGGATCGCCTGGGGGTCTACAGAAAACGAGATGGGGGTGCCTGAATAGCAACCTAGCTCGCTGCTAAATACATCAGAAAAATCAGAAAATAATGCATCTACGTCAGAAGTTGAGACAGCATGGATCCCAGTTACGCTAAGGCCGAGGGAAGGAAACCAATCAAGTCCCAACAGGCTGGGGAGGGCACCATTAACAACCACTAAAGGCAAATGGCCTTTAAAGGCTTGGAATTGAACAAGGAACTTGCCTTTCCCGAGGACAGGAATGTTCTTGCCCTGGTAGTCCCGCAGCGTCAGGTGGCATCGTTGCAGCTGTTTCCTTGATAGTCTGGGCTGGATCTTCTTCAGGGTTTCCCAGGAGATGATTGAGAGTGCAGATCCCGTGTCTACCTCCATCCTGCAGGGTTTACCTTCTAGGGAAACAGAAATTTTAATTTTATCAGGGGTTTGGGAAGTATGGTTAGCGTGGTAGCAGGTATAGCAGTCCTCCACTTGCCTTTGGGAAGTAGAAGGTGGTGGAGGTCTTTGAGGCAAGGAGCGCCCTGCTTGGCAGACTCTAGCGAGGTGACCCTTCCTTTGGCAGTTCAGGCAGATGGCGTTTCTAAACCTGCAGGATGCCCTAGAGTGGGAGCCTCCGCAGGTTAGGCACATGGGAGGTTGTTTGGGGGTGAAGTTGTTTCTCTGCCCCGCTCCTACCTGTGAAGGCTTCAGCTGTTTAAGACGGTTAATGTCTGATGAGTCTGTGGGGTCTTCTTCACTGAGCACTTCTTCTGAGTGGATGGTTGGACTGCTGGGCTTTAATGGAGTGCCCTGAATCTCAGCTGCTGACTGGGCAGAGAGTTCAGCAGCCAGGGCTTCCTCCATGGCTAGGGACAGATTCAAGTCCTTTTTTGCCAGCAGACGTCTCTGGAGTCTCAGGTCTCTAACCCCACAGACAATTTGATCCAGCAGCATGTCTTCCAAATAGTCTTTGAACCCGCACTGTAAGGCAGCTGTCCTCAGGGCGGCCATGTACTCGTTGATGGACTCCCCCTCTGCCTGTTTTCTGATCCGGAAGGCATACCTTCTGGCGATCTGGGACGGTTTTGGTGCGTAGTGATTGGAGAGTATTTCTTGTAATTCATCCCATGGGACGCTTCTGATGGCGCGTGGTGCGACTAACGCTGTAGCGGTGTCGAAAACGGCAGCCCCACAGTAGCTGAGGAAATAAGACTTTTTTCTATGTTCCGCAGCGTCAGCTAACCCGATGGCATCGAGGAAATGGCTGAAACGATTTTTGTAGGAGTCCCACGTTTCCTCGTTTGGCTTGAAGGGCGGGAATGCTGGATTAGCATTCATCGTGGGCGATGCCGGGTTCGTCTTCTTCAGTCGTCTTTGAAATCGCGCTCTTAAAAGAGCGCAGGCTGTGGCTGTCTCTCTGGGCTACATAGCTCCTTTTGAATTTCGCGCTCTTGGTGAGCGTTGGCGGCCGCGGCTACGGTGCCTGTGGCTCGCTTCAGTGACTGCAGCTCAAGTAATGGCGGTTTGAATTTCGCGCTCTTTGTGAGCATTAGCGGCTGTGGCTACAGCGCTCGTGACTTTGCTCACAGTGATTTACAGCTCTTAGAACGGACGCGTCTGGCTCGCCTTCGACCATCCCATCCTCGTCGCCAGAGTTGTAGAGCGATGGTAAGGAAGAGGCATGAGACCAGAGCGTACAACTAACAAGGCTTTATTGCAGAGAATAAAGGGTTGTCGCGTCTGCTTGCTAACTTGCAGACCAGCGGGCGACAACGGGCTGGCTCTGCTCGACAGCCGGCTTTTATAGCCGACTGTCAAACAGAGCCAACCAATGGGAGCGGCTGGTGCTCCCGCTCAAACAGCGGACCTGGCTGGAAACTCCAGCCAGCTCCACAGACATAACAGTAAAGAAAGAAACTTTGAAAAAGAGTAGTAAGTCAGGTAGCCTGCTGAATGAATATCAATGTTTCTACTAGAATTCTTTCCCAGTGGCTGTTAATTTTTTAAAAAAATGAAACTATGATTTATGCTGTATTTTCTTATATTATTTAGTATCAGTTGCTAGCTTTGACCTTTCAGACAATTATGAGTAATTTCACAGTGATTCTTCTAACCACATAACAAAACAGGCTCAGACTCTTGCTCTAATAAACCAAAACCTGAAAAGTGAATAAAATAGCCCTACACCAGAGGTGGTATTCAGCAGGTTCTGACCAGTTCTAGAGAACTGGAAGTAGGAAATATTGAGTAGTTCGGAGAACCGGGAGCAGAAACTTTGAATAGTTTGGAATACCACCTCTGACTGGCCCTCCCCATCTATTCTCTGCCTCCCAAGTCCCAGCTGATGGGCTGGGCCTTCATTGGTTGCCCTGCACAGGAGAATGGAGCTGGAAATCAGGTTAGTGGGGTGGGAAGGGAATGGGGATTTTACAGTATCATTCCCCTGCCATGCCCACCATGCCCATGAAACCATGCCACGCCCACCAAGCCACGCTCACAGAACTGGTAGTAATTATTTTTTTTTTTTAAATTTCATCACTGCCCCGCACATTTTAGATGTTTTATAGTAGAGTTAATTTTATGTGCACTCAAAAATGTTGAACTTTTTTGGAAGAAAGTTGCACTTCAGCACTATCAGTAATGCATCTATAGGAAAAAAAAATGAAAAATTGCTTTAGAGACAGAGGCAGATGGAAAAACATGGAAAGCTTCCAGACTGTTTATTAGCCTTTTTTGTGACATCAATGGATCAATAAGACATGTTACTGTGTCATGGATTTTCCAAAGAAGGGCTAATTGATCCAGTCAGCTCATCTGAGGAAGTCAGATTAGCCCTAACCATGCTTAATCTGTCATAATGTTACAGACTTTTCCCAATGGGATTATCTAACAATTTACCTCTCCTAACGTTAAGAGGCCTTCAAGAGGCCACAAATACTCTGTTATTCTCTTACAGTACTTTAGCCACTCTTACAATACTCTGTTTCTGCTTTTACCCCATGTCTAAATAGTATATGAAACACAAGAGTAAGCAAAGAGAAGTAATAAGAACTCCCTGGATTTGATGTGGGTAGCATAACTCCAAAATACACTCTGGACTTCTTTTTTTTAAAAAAAAGTAGCTTAGGGAAAAGAAAAGAAGGTGGACAGCAAATAACAGGTCCTCAAATTTCAGTGTCTTGTAAATCTATTAAAAGCAACAGCAGTGGATACTGCTGATGTACAGTTGTCATTTATTGGGGAAGGATAATGACGAAGCTGAGTTATTTTGTCTTGGAAAATGGGCCATCATCCCATTATTGTTCCA
>NW_028262908.1:0-5910 GCF_049901715.1 Pseudonaja textilis
TTCGGTTGCTAATTTAAAAAATAGCGGAGACATTGCTGGTCAGTTGGCCCATGGGCGCATGAAAATTCCCTCCCTTTGATTGTCACGATTCATTCAACAGTTTTTCTTGGACAGAGATAATCAGGGGAGTTTGCTTTAAGTGGATCCCTGAAGTTGGTTGGTTAGTCACTCGGGTTGTTAAGTGAATCCAGCTTCCCCATTGACTTCGATGGGTCAGAAGTTTGCAAGTGGTGATCACGTGACCCCGGGATACGGCACACCGTCATAAACATGAACCAGTGAGATCCACAGGGAGGAGGCAACAGTCGTAAGTGTGAAAAACAGCCATAGGTCACTTTTTTCCAACTGCCTGTAACTGCAACGGATGTTATTATACGCGCAAAGATGGGAAGGTTTAATATTCATCTCAGTGGGTGAAGATGCTGGAATTTGCTGTCGTGGCAAAATGGACTTCTTTGAAACCAGAAAAGAAGTCTATCGATATTTCTGGCTGGCCAGAAACCCCCTTGGAGAATTTTTGCATGAAACAGGGGAAAAAATATATGAACTGATCAGGTTTATGGTTCTGATGATTCAACAGAACAGATTACAAAAAAAAGAAGAAGAAGAGTTATGTTCTAACCACAAAGAGGTAAATTTATAATGGTATTTATAACTGCAGTAAAGAAGATCAGAAACTACATTTTACTTTTCTTTCCTTCTCTCCCTCCTTTCTTCCATTCCAATTGTCTTCCTTCCCCCTTCTTTCTTTCCTTTCTTTTTCTTCCTTCCTTCCTCCCCTCCCTCTCTTCCACTGCTCTTGCCTTCCTTCCTTATCTTTTTTCTTCCCTCCTTCATTCTCCTCCCTCCCTCCTTCCTATCCTCCTCCTTCCTTCCTCCCTCCCAACTCCCCTTTCTTCCTTCCCTCCTTCCTTCATTCTACTCCCTCCCTCCTTCCTCTATCTTCCTCCCTCCCTCTTTTCCTTCCTTACTTTCTCCCTCTCTCCTTCCTCTCTCCTCCCGCCTCCCCACCTTTTAATTTTATTCTACTCCCTTCCTCCCCACTTTTCTTCCTTCCTCCCTCCTTCCTCTATCTTCCCCCCTCCCTCCCTCCCCACCTCCCTTTCTTCCCACCTTCCTTCCTCCCTTTTATTCTACTCCCTCCATCCTCCCTCCCCACTTTCCTTCCTTCCTTCCTTCCTTCCTTCCTTCCTTCCTTCCTTCCTTCCTTCCTTCCTTCCTTCCTTCCTTCCTTCCTTCCTTCCTTCCTCTATCCTCCTCTTTCCCTCCCCACTTTCCTCCCTCCCTCCCTCCTCTATCCTCCTCCCTTCCTCCCTTCCTTTCCCCCTCTCTCTTCTTTCCCTCACTTCGTATTAATTCATATTTGTTTTTCTCCTCTTTTTAAAAAAAACCTTAATGTTCAAAGTCCCCCTCTTTGCTCTCATCCTGTGGCATTCATTTTCCCATTCAAGGAAGCATTGATGCGTGGATGGGGGATGCTGAGTTTTAATGTCTTTATAAGCTACCAAAGGCACTGTCAATCTGCGCTCAGAAGATTTTATTGGTCATAAATTCATATGCACCATCTTTTTATTGTCCTGGTTGCAGACAGGTAGCTGACCTTTTAAAACTACCTTTAAAATATTGTGTTTCTTACCAGTGTGCGGGATTCCTTTAGCCATCCTTCACTCCTCTAAACGAGGGGAAAGATATAAATGTGACTTTTCTTCTAAGGTGGAACTTGGCCCCCCCAAAATGGGGTGGAACTGCAAGGAATGGCGACTCTCTGATACCACTTCACAGAAATAACCTCGAAATAGTTCAGGAAAAGGCTTGTGGATTGAAATAAACACACACACACACCCTCTGCCCCAAACACAAAATTCAAATCTGGGGCCAGTTGGTTTTCTTTTCGCTGACTTCTTGTCTTCAAACTTTTGACTTGGGACAAGTTAGGTAAGGGGTGAACCCCTAAATTTTTGGGGACAAAAAGTTTTAAAGGAGGCAAAAACTCCTTGGACTAGAGAGACAAATCTCTTGTTTTAATTGGAAATCTGGACGGAATAGAACATCATCATTCCTCTATCGGCTTCTTAAATTTAAGCCCATTACAATTAGCATTGATTTTTCTTTTTTTAAAGTAGGATATTATTTAACACTCCTGGCATCATTTCACTAATAGACCGAAGCTGCGATTTTCATATAATAAAACTGTCTTCTTTAGGCTGTTCCACGCAGAAGGAATTGCTCTCCCGGAGTCGCCGTATCCTTTAAGGCCACCGAGTTGCTCTCAAAGGAAACGTCCCGTGTTTTGGGGCTCATTTTTCACATCCCTGGGCATCAACATCACCAGATATGAACAGGAGGGGGCGCTCCAGGCCTAGTTGAAAAACGGCCTGCAGGTTTTTCACCCCCCCCCCAAAAAAAAATCTAAGGAAAGGAAAAAATTCAGCATAAAAAATAGCCAGCCTGAATTAAAAAGGACGTTTTTCATATAGTTCAGCCTCCAAGCGCTTTGCCTGAGCCCACTGTTTCAGGGACAGTCTACCTGTGAAGAATTCTTGCTGGGGAGGGAAAACCAAGGCTTGTAGGATATAGAATAGAATAAATAGAAATAGAAATAGAATAGAAATGGAATAGAATTAGAATGAAATAGAAATAGAAATAGAAATGGAAATGGAAATGGAAATAATAGAAATAGAATAAGAATAGAAATAGAATATAATAGAAATGGAACAGAATAGAAATAGAATAGAATTAGAATGGAATGGAATAGAATAGAAATAGAATAAAAATAGACTAGAAATAGAATAAGAATAGAATAGAAATAGAAATAGAAATGGAAATGGAAATGGAAATAGAAAGAATGGAATGGAATAGAACAGAAATATAATATAATAGAAATGGAATAGAATAGAAATAGAATATAATAGAAATGGAACAGAATAGAAATAGAATAAGAATATAATAGAAATAGAATAGAATTAGAATGGAATAGAATAGAAATAGAATAAAAACGGACTAGAAATAGAATAGAATTAGAATGGAATGGAATATAATAGAAATAGAATATAATAGAAATAGAATAGAATAGAATAAGAATAAGAATAGAATAGAATAAGAATAGAGTAGAGTAGAGTAGAATAGAATAGAATAGTATAGTATAGAACAGAATAGAATAACAGTATAGAATAGAATAGAATGGAATGGAATGGAATGGAATGGAATAGAATGGAATGGAATGGAATGGAATGGAATGGAATGGAATAGAATAGAATAGAATAGAATTCTTTATTGGCCAAGTGTGACTGGACACGCAAGGAATTTCTCTTTGCAAATGCTCTCAGTGTACATAAAAGAAAAGATATAGGAGATGTAACCACTGAGCTGGCAGCGGGTACCCCGTCCTTGTCTCTTAACACCCAGCCTGCATTCACTGGCTGCGGTGGCCGAGTGTGGCAGGATTCTCCTGCCCTTTGCCACACAGCAAGGGGGGGAGGGTGGCAACAGCCAGTAATCACGTCGCCATACCGGCTGGATCCTGCCCTCCTCCCCACACCTCAAATTCTTATTTTTAATCCAACTGGTTTTTACAGCAGGCCTGGGGAAGGAAGCTTGGCTCCCTGGTGGCACCCTGGAAGCTCTGAACCTCCACTGGCTGCAGGAGCAGATGGCCTGGTGCATGCCAACCGCTGACGCTGGCACCGGCTGGCAATTTCCAGCCACACTGGCACAACATGAATAGATTTTGAATTAGTCATTGGAGGAGAAGGGGAAGGCAAGACGGAAGAGGCAGAGAAGGTCACCCCCACCACCTGAGTGCAAGTTTATAAGGCCTTGGTAAGACCACCCTTAGAATCTAGGGAGTTGGACTAAATGACCTACAAGGTCCCTTCCAACTCTGATGATGTATTATCTATCTGTTATTTGCATCCAGTTTGGGTTATTAAAAAAAAGACGTGGAGACTCTAGAAAGAATGCAAAGAAGAGCAATGAAGATGATTTTTTAAAACAATTTTATTGTTTTTTAACAAACAAACAAACAAAACATAAAAACATCAGCTCTCGTCCGTACGAAGATGATTAAGGGGCTGGAGATTAAAACATATGAAGAACGGACGCAGGAATCGAGTATGGCCACTCTAGAAAAAAGGACTAGGGGGACACGATAGCGGTCTTCCAGTCTTTGAGGGCTGCCCCAAAGAAGAGGAGTCAAGCTATTCCCGAAGCACCCGAGAAGGCAGGACAAGAAGCAAACGGATGGAAACTGATCACGGAGAGAAGCAACCTAGAACTGAAGAGAAACGTCCTGATTTGCACCAAGACCGATTCATTGTGTGTCCAATCACACTTGGCCAATAAAGAATTGTAACGAACACCCACAACTTCTGGTGGCCAGCTGTTCCACTGGTTAATTATCCTCCCTGTTTGGAAGTTTCTCCTCAATTCCAGGTTGCTTTCTCTCCTTGGCTAGTTTCCATCCATTGAAAAAAACACAAACGTGTTTTTACTTTCCATGCCATTTTTATTTTCCTCAGCATCAGCCTGCTCCCCCTTGGCTACCTGGATGTACCCTAAACTAACTAAAGCCTCCACTTCCACTTTGGTAAGTTTCTTTGAGTTTCATCCAAAGTAAAGTCAGGCAGAGCTCCTTTCCTTCCCTTCCTTCCTTCCTTTCCTTTCCTTTCCTTTCCTTTCCTTTCCTTTCCTTTCCTTTCCTTTCCTTTCCTTTCCCTTCCTCTTCTTTCCTTTCCCTTCCCTTCCTTCCTTTCCTTTCCTTTCCTTTCCTTTCCTTTCCTTTCCTTTCCTTTCCTTTCCTTCCCTTCCTTCTTCCTTTCCTTCCTTTCCTTTCCTTTCCTTTCCTTTCCTTTCCTTTCCTTTCCTTCCCTTTCCTTTCCTTTCCTTTCCTTTCCTTTCCTTTCCTTTCCTTTCCTTTCCTTTCCTTTCCTTTCCTTTCCTTTCCTTTCCTTTCCCTTTCCTTTTTCCTTCCCTTTCTCCATCCTTTCCCTTTCCCTCCCTCCTTCCTTCCTATGAAAACGTGAAGAAGCAGAGGTGGGGAAATATGAAAGTTGAAAAGGAAAGTATCCGTATCAGAGCGAAATACCTTCAGCTTCCAATCTGTCTGGTTCTTAACTCGGCCGGGATTTGGGCGCTGGCTTTTCTGGCTGCCACCGAACCCTTGTTTTGAGCCAGGCAGGGCTAACTCCCGGCTCTCTATCTTTTAAATCATCTCCCTGGCCAAAGTGACAGGCCCCTCAAAAGCCTCGCGGTTTTGTCGAGGTGTTTTGTCCATGAGAGCCAAAAGGGCTCCCTCGGCCATCCAAACGGGAAAAAAAACCCAGTTTGACAGGTCAGACGAAATGACGAGATATCAGACTGCTTGGAGACTATTTCAACAGCTGCCGCAGGAAGATGATGACCCTCTGCATTTGGGGAGTGGGATTTGAACGAACGTGAGGCCCAGGTCCATTTTCTCTCTGCCGTGAGCCGGGGACTACAAGACCCTTCCCAAAATGAGTCGTATCTGGAAGGAACCTGTGAAAAATTCTCTTCGTTGTGGCCTGTAAGTTGTGGCTTGGGACGAGGTTCCATGCAGAGAACCCAACCAAACCTGGGGCGGGGGTGTCGTAACCCTAAATTCTACACCTTCAATATATTTGTTTTCCTTTTGTTGCACAGGTCACCTTCAAAAAGTGAGGAAGCGAATGTCAACTAAAAGATACTCCTTTGGTCTTTTTAGCTGCCAGAAAAAAGGGACTGGGGAAAACAGTGCATTCCTTAAGTGCCTAGATAATCGCCCTGGCAGCCCAAAGCTGTTGGCGTGCAAGATTATTACTGGTGATTGATGACTCTTGGCTATGGATGTGTCCCATTGGAGGATATACATCCAGGAGGTGTGGGAAGACCAGGGTCAAGGGGAAATGAATTAAT
>NW_028262908.1:6010-6613 GCF_049901715.1 Pseudonaja textilis
AAACAGAGGCTGATCTGGGAATCTATATAAAAGGATGGATGTTTGTGTGTGTGTGTGTATTCCAGCATAATGCCTCGAGCAATTTCAACCAAACTTGGCACACAGATTACTTACTCTCTGGAAACAAGCACTGTGTACCCCTAACACCCCCTCAGGGTGTGTGTGTCTGTTAACATACAGCCTGTTGGGCCTTCAAATGGCTTCTACTGTACCGCCTTAAAATGGCTTCTACTGTACAGCGCTGTGGAGTTGCCATGGTAATGGCTTCACATTACTCCACAAGGTGGGGGAGGCCCTCTCTTTGGTATGGGGGAAAATCCAACATTACAAATTACATTTCTTCCGATTAATTGTCACTGAAATCAGGGTTTTCCCTTGTCTAAATACAGGATTAGGATAAATAAATACCGGGGCAATGCGGGGTTATTGGCTAGTATTAACTAAAGGGACCCCTGAGGAGTTATGGGGAAAAGAGAGCAGATTAAAACATGAGCAGCCTTAAAAATTCATTGTAAAAATTACTCTGTTCCACAGGTTTCTTTTAAAAAACAAGAAAAATCTATAAAAAGGGTAGGATTCAATCCAACGGCGTCCAGTCGCTGA
>NW_028262909.1:0-1593 GCF_049901715.1 Pseudonaja textilis
AGTTGATCAGATAAGATAAATATACATATTAAATTGTATAGAAATGTGATAATTTGGAATTATTTTCTTTTTAAATAAGATGTTTTATTTGTTTTTTTAGAAAAGATATTTTATGTTACTACATCCTGTTTTGTTTGTTTGTGTATTCTTTTTTAAAAAATAATAAAATTTGTTTAAAAAAACCACCATTCTCATAGAGAAGTTTTCATAATATGGAACTGAGTGTGGCAGGGATTTTTTGTCTTGATGGATGTTAATATTGCATCTCTCTTACGCCATCAGCTGGTAGGCACATAGAGATAGGGAAGTACTGTATATATATGAATGTATGTTTGCTTGGATTGTAACAATCTATATCCATAATTTGACTTTTACTATGACAGTTCACTGTAATATACAAAAACAAGTCCCTTTGCACAGCTTGAGTTAGTAAGCCCGAAAATGGAATTCCGGTAGGAAACACAACTGGTGAATATCAGAAAGCAAACACTCCGTGTCTTACCAAAAAGATTTTAGCATATATTTTGGGGCAAGATGAAGAAATGGGGTTAAGTGTCCCTGTGGAAAAAAGGTTTCTTATGATAAGAAGTGCAGACTAGCAGGTACAATGATTATGTGGTAAGTACTTTTCAACCACTGTCTGCATTTTGTGGAGGATATGGTATAATGGCACAGGAGAACAGTACCTCATTTTATAAAATACTCAATATACTTGGATTTTGTATTTTGCTTTGGAAGATAGGAAGTCAATATTCCCAGATCCATTAAGGATAATAAAAATGAAGCACCGTGTGCGTGTGTGTATTTGGATGTGTGAGAAATTTTAAAAATGCAGCATACAATTGAATAAAATAACTTTAACAGTACTAAAGGGAAACACTTTATTATATTTCTTGAAATTTCCATAATTTCATAACTTCCCCAACAGATGGAGCCTGTCTCCCTGTTTACATTTGTTCTGTCTTTGGACCTGTTAGACTTCCACATCAATATTGCTACTATATCCAGTAGATATAGGCCTGCACTTCGATAATTTTGCATACAAACTGGGCAGTTGATGGCATAGCATAATAGATTATATACTAATTCTTAGGTGAAACCTAATCATTCAACCTAGAAAGCCACCATATCATTTTCCTCATGATGTGTCAACATTCCTCCCAACCAACCTCCAAGAAGAAAAATCTTACTTCCCTACTTGCTGCAAAATTCTCAAAATCACAATTTAACCTGAAAGAGAATTTTACTTACCAATACCCACCCTGTCACCTCATGCTTTTCAGGACCACCACGTGTCTGAACGGCTAAATTATCTCGGTCTCCTGGAAGAAGTTCCACTCTTTGGACACTATATTGTCCCCTTGTTATCTATATATGAAAAGAAAGATTGACCGTCAGGGGTCTCTAAACTTGGTAACTTTATGACTTGTGGATTTCAACTCCTAAAATTCCTCAGCCAGCCATGCTGAGGAATTAAGCCATAAGTCTTAAAGTTGCCAAGGCTGGATACCCCTGATGGGAGTAAAGACTTGGAAAGGTGGGTGGGTAGAGTTTTGGACTGGTCAGGAGGACCGAACCTGGATGTTAACCTAA